>NC_053499.1:141975421-142170565 GCF_905171775.1 Rana temporaria
GCCTAGAAGTAAAGGCTCGCAATCAGAAATCCTGTTCCTTCCATGTGAATGGAAAATAAGGTCTGAAATAAAGTGACCAAAATGTCCCAGATATACAGGTCCTAGATCTTGTATTTCCGAAGGACAGCAAGCTCAGACTTAATATGGAAAAACAGATAGACACCCCCAGCCTCCACTGCTGTGTTTTCTGATATACAGACACCTGTAGGATAGAGAAGACACAACCAACCTTAGGTGTGTATTTCTCATATGTAGTAAGATACCATATAACCTAAGCCCAGAGAAAGGACAGAAGCTCCAAGTGTGAGCTTCTGATGCTTAATAGGTTTATAGGTCCTACATTCAACAGAGAGGCCACTAGCCAATATGGTGTTTTTTCTGAGTAATAAAGAACGCAGAGAACACAGACACCTTCTACTGCTGTGTTTTATTTATGTGCAGTGACCCAAGGTAATAGATTCAGGACAGGAGGACAAGAACCACTATAGTGTTGTCTATTCCTGACTGACCGCAGTACGGTCTTCCAATCAACAGAAAATAATACTAGCACCTATAGTATATCTCTGATGATCATAGAAAAAAGCAGTCGCATGGCCAGTATGACCAAAAGGACATATGCGGCCTCAACCGTGTATTGCTGGTGTTATACTCCCTGCAGTCATAACTAGCAGAGAGTGGTATTAGCATACTTCAGATAAACAATAGGGTATAGGACAAGGGACCGAAATGTTACAGACAGTAACATTGTGTATTCCAACACCCACAGTCATATACCTGATAGAAACGTCACTAGCAAGAAAACTCAATGCTGTGCGTTTCTGGATGGTAACAGTATACCGTCATGAACCCACAATACCAGTTGTGCATTATTTTGATTAGAAAAAAACTTGGAAAGTTTATATGACCAACAGCATGTTGTCGGCAACCCAATGTGTTACTTAATGCAACCTTGTCGGGTCATCTAATCAACAGAAATGTCACTAGCAAAAAAAGGACACTTAAAGCAGTGCATATCTGAATTTATAAATATCCTTAACAATAATACAATGCTATGCGTTTCTGATCAGCAAAATTGTATAGTCATATAACCACAGCAGAAGTGTCGCTATCAGTAACTCAGCGTCATGCGTTTCTGATAAGTAATAGTGTACCAACATGTAACCTCCACAAATTTTTACCAACAGTAACTCAGTGTGGTATGTTTCTGAATAACCATAGTGTGCGGTTTATATAATAGAGGTGTCACCGACAAATCAATGTCATGCTTCTCTGATAAGCAATAATATACATGCATGTATCCGACAGAAATTACACCGACAGTAACTCAATGTGGTATATTTCTGAATAACCATAGTGTGCGGTTTATATAATAGAGGTGTCACCGACAAATCAATGTCATGCTTCTCTGATAAGCAATAATATACATGCATGTATCCGACAGAAATTACACCGACAGTAACTCAATGTGGTATATTTCTGAATAACCATAGTGTGCGGTTTATATAATAGAGGTGTCACCGACAAATCAATGTCATGCTTCTCTGATAAGCAATAATATACATTCCTGTATCCGACAGAAATTACACCGACAGTAACTCAATGTGGTATGTTTCTGAATAACAATAGTGTGCGAATATACCATAGAGGCATCACCACCATTCAGTGTTATGCGTTTGATAAGGAACAGAGTACCGTTATCTAATCAATTTTAGGCATTTCTGGTGAGTCATAGGATATCCCTTGATCATCAGTCTACATATATACACACACAAAATATATATATATATATATACATACACACACACACACACACACACACACATATATCTCAGAAATGACCCAAGATAAACCCATGTTGTGCATTTCTGATGTGCGGACTGACCAACGCTCTATCCTAGCATAACCTGAGTTTCAGATATTGATCCTTCATCCCAGTGAAGGAACATGGTAGTTCCAAATACTGGAAATCCGAGGTGTGTGACTATACCACAATAGTGGTAGCTGCTATTGCAAAGGTCTGAGTAGGTGTAGCTGGTCCACACACAGGTGGGAGCTAGTCCAAGCCTTTAAGGTCTTAACGAGCACAGACTCAGAAATCAATTAGGTCTCTCATGAAGAGGTGACCATAGTCTCAGGCTGGAGGCAATCAGACACCTGTATGGCTGATTTTCATAGTTTTAACACAGGGGTTTGTACCAGAGAAACTCCCAATTAAGGGTTGCAGGCTAGCATTTTATGCTTCTCACACCACCTAAATGGTTTGTTGCCTGAGCCACAAGAGGTTTAGATTAACTCTAACACACTGACAGATATACCAGCAGTGTAAGGAGGAAGTGATCGGTTGGAACTTGGGAGATATTGTAACCAATAAACAACCCCCACAAGGGTAATAAACCCACTAGTATGCCCCCTGTTGGGCCTATCCTAAGAGTTTAGGAGGTCAGTTTTTTGGCTAAAAAACCTAACTGCACCCTTGTGATCTGCCTGTCAGATTCATGGCAGGCTGGCCCTAACTGGATTGAGCCTTGCTCAGCCCCCTTTTATGAGATTATTCTAGGGATTTTATAATCTCCTCAGAGGCCTGTATTTGCCTGCAGGAGTCCAACCAGACCCTCTAGGGTGAATGGCTCCTGTTTAGCTTGGCTTACCATATCCTCCCTGTCCTCCTTAAGCTTCCTCTACCTGGACTAGAGGGAATGACTGTGAGGGCGGGGGAAGGGCACTAGGTTCCGTTCGGACGAGGCCTTCTTGGGAGGATATGTCTTCTCTAGGGATAAGCTCCTCTATGTCAGACCTTAAGTTACGGACTGCCTGGCGGCTTCATGGAAAGTTTTTCCTTTCTCTGCCAAGTTATGAGGAGCTATGCCCTGTAGCGGTAGGAGACTGTTTATTTGGGGTCTCCTGGGATCCGCTGGGGGTTTTTTGCAAGACAAGAGATATACATATATGCATAATATTACTTTGTCCTCCCCAGGACTGCAGGTTTGTACTGGGGAGGTGAAAGGGTGAGAAGTAAAAACCAGTCCTGTGCTGGCTGGCTGGCCCCAGAGACTCAGACCCTGAAGACCAGGACTCTCACTCCCTTTCCTCCTCCCTTTCCAAGGGGGAATGTACTCACTGCGCCCCGACCTGGATCTGCCTGCAGTCACATTTGCCTTCATCTCCTCCTGTCCATGAGGAGGTTTGGCTGGGTCCCCGGCTGTCGGTACCTCTTGTAAGGGCTATCCGCAAGCCGACCCTTCCACCGCCATGCTTCTCTCCGGCGTCCCTTCCGGGTTGCGCTGTGAGGCAAAAGCCCACCTTCACTCAGAGAGGCTTGGAGCGCCATGTTTCCAAAAGTAGGAAGCAGTACCCGGGAAGAGAGAGCTCTTCAAATGGCGGCGTTTCTTCTGCACCCTAGCGATGGCAAGCCTCCCCGCAGCTCAGAGCGCTGGTGCACGCCTGGGGCGACCTGTGAGTTAGACCCGAAGGCCTACAGGTTAGTTCAGCCCTCCCCGGCCTCCCTAAGACCTGTCTCAACAGGGGTACCTTCGACCCTCCCCGGTCTCTAGGTTTTCAAACAAAACAAACGTGACGATGTGTTCGGAGAAACACAATCAATACTGAGGATCAAGGGGAAGGGTGGGGTCTTTTAAATTGTTAAGTGATTGTGTTTCCTGTGGGGAGGAGCCATCATCTCTCGGGTGCCGTCCTGGAAGGTGATGAGAGAAATATAAGAGCAGAAAAAATGTCAGCACCAACCAACCGTGTAGCTGCACTGCTTTCCGACTGTGGGGATGTATATAATGCCCTGCCTGTGGGCTTTTCACACACCACATGACAACAATGCCCCAGTCTCCAAACTGCATTCCCTGTGGGGTGGACTGTTCACATTAATATCTACTTCTCCTCCAATAATATCATAAACACACACACACATATTTATAGACATACAGATCGGAAGGGACAATTCTTCCTCCGGATTGACCCCACAGAGTGAAAGGGCAGTTCCTCGCTGGAAATTACCCTACAGGCAGCTCATGCCCGGGACTGACCCTACAGGCAGGAAGGGCACCTCATCCCCGGGACTGACCCTACAGGTAGGAAGGGCACTTTGTCCCCGGGACTGACCCTACAGGCAGGAAGGGCACCTCGCCCCCGGGACTGACCCTACAGGTAGGAAGGGCACTTTGTCCCCAGGACTGACCCTACAGGCAGGAAGGGCACCTCATCCCCGGGACTGACCCTACAGGCAGGAAGGGCACTTCATCCCCGGGACTGACCCTACTGGCAGGAAGGGCACCTCATCCCCGGGACTGACCCTACAGGCAGGAAGGGCACCTCATCCCCGGGACTGACCCTACAGGCAGGAAGGGCACCTCGTCCCCAGGACTGACCCTACAGGCAGGAAGGGCACCTCATCCCTGGGACTGACCCTACAGGCAGGAAGGGCACCTCGTCCCCGGGACTGACCCTACAGGCAGGAAGGGCACCTCGTCCCCGGGACTGACCCTACAGGCAGGAAGGGCAGCTCATGCCCAGGACTGACCCTACAGGCAGGAAGGGCAGCTCATGCCCAGGACTGACCCTACAGGCAGGAAGGGCAGCTCATCCCCGGGACCGACCCTACAGGCAGGAAGGGCAGCTCATCCCCGGGACCGACCCTACAGGCAGGAAGGGCAGCTCATCCCCGGGACCGACCCTACAGGCAGGAAGGGCAGCTCATCCCCGGGACCGACCCTACAGGCAGGAAGGGCAGCTCATCCCCGGGACCGACCCTACAGGCAGGAAGGGCAGCTCATCCCCGGGACCGACCCTACAGGCAGGAAGGGCAGCTCATCCCCGGGACCGACCCTACAGGCAGGAAGGGCAGCTCATCCCCGGGAACGACCCTACAGGCAGGAAGGGCAGCTCATCCCCGGGACCGACCCTACAGGCAGGAAGGGCAGCTCATCCCCGGGACCGACCCTACAGGCAGGAAGGGCACCTCATCCCTGGGACTGACCCTACAGGCAGGAAGGGCACCTCATCCCCGGGACTGACCCTACAGGCAGGAAGGGCACCTCATCCCTGGGACTGACCCTACAGGCAGGAAGGGCAGCTCATCCCCGGGACTGACCGTACAGACAGGAAGGGCAGCTCATCCCCAGGACTGACCCTACATGCAGGAAGGGCAGCTCATCCCCGGGACTGACCTTACAGGCAGGAAGGGCAGCTTATCCCCGGGACTGACCCTACAGGCAGGAAGGGCAGCTCATCCCCAGGACTGACCCTACATGCAGGAAGGGCAGCTCATCCCCGGGACTGACCCTACAGACAGGAAGGGCACCTCGTCCCCAGGACTGACCCTACAGGCAGGAAGGGCAGCTCATCCCCAGGACTGACCCTATAGGCAGGAAGGGCACCTCGTCCCCAGGACTGACCCTACAGGCAGGAAGGGCAGCTCGTCCCCAGGACTGACCCTACAGGCAGGAAGGGCACCTCGTCCCCAGGTCTGACCCTACAAACAGGAAGGATAGTCCATTCACAGGAAAGACCCTACAGAGAGGAAGGACAGTGTACTATACAAGTGCCACCACCCAGAGATGTCCCTGTTTGAGCCCCACCAATCAGACTCATCCGTTCAAACAACTGCAGACATGAGGCCTGCTCTGTGCACAATTCCTACTTCCACTGAATACTGTTCTTTGATTTCTTCTCTATCAGCCCGATGCCTTCTAGCACATTGGTGATGTCATAAATTCGACGCTTCTGTCTGACAGCGAGAGTGTCGGCGGCCTGCAAGACAAAACATAACAATGACAACCAAATCTTATTACCACACAAGACAAAGACAGCTAAAACAATCAAAAATATACCAGCATGACACACATCTCTGCTGAGCTGGAATGTGAACATCACGGAAAAGGGAAGAGTCAGGAGACCATCGTCTATGTGCGGTAGCACCCTCAGTGTCATGTAACAGGTATGTACGGTAGGGTCCTCAGTGTCAGGTACTGGTTTATATGGTAATGTCCTCAGTGTCAGGTATATACGGTAGGGTCCTCAGTGTCAGGTGACAGGTTTGTACAGTAGTGTCCTCAGTGCCAGGTATATATGGTAGGTTCCCCAGTGTCAGGTGACGGGGTATATAAGGTAGGGTCCTCCGTATCAGGTGACGGGTATGTACGGTAGTGTCCTCAGTGTCAGGTATATACGGTAGGGACCTCAGTGTCGGGTAGGCGACAGGTATATACGGTAGGGTCCTCAGTGTCAGGTAGGTTAGGTGACGGATATATACGGTAGAAACCTAGGTGACGGGTATATACAGTAGGGACCACGGTGTCAGGTATATACGGTAGGGACCTCAGTGTTGGGTAGGGTAGGTGACAGGTAAATACGGTAGGGTCCTCAGTGTCGGGTAGATTAGGTGACGGGTATATACAGTAGGGACCTCGGTGTCAGGTATATACAGTAGGGACCTCGGTGTCAGGTATATACGGTAGGGACCTCGGTGTCGGGTGATGGGTATATACAGTAGGGTCCTCCGTGTCAGGTGACAGGTATATACGCTAGGGTCCTCAGTGTCGGGTAGGTGACAGGTATATACGGTAGAAACCTCGGTGTCAGGTGACGGGTATATACAGTAGGGACCTCGGTGTCAGGTATATACAGTAGGGACCTCGGTGTCAGGTATATACGGTAGGGACCTCAGTGTCGGGTGATGGGTATATACAGTAGGGTCCTCGGTGTCAGGTGACGGGTATATACGGTAGGGACCTCAGTGTCAGGTATATATGGTAGGAACCTCAGTGTCAGGTGACAGGTATATACGGTAGGGTCCTCAGTGTCGGGTAGGGTAGGTGACAGGTATATACGGTAGAAACCTCGGTGTCAGGTGACGGGTATATACAGTAGGGACCTCGGTGTCAGGTATATACGGTAGGGACCTCAGTGTCGGGTAGGGTAGGTGACGGGTATATACGGTAGAAACCTCGGTGCAGGTATATACGGTAGGGTCCTCAGTGTCGGGTAGGTGACAGGTATATACGGTAGGGTCCTCAGTGTCAGGTGGGTTAGGTGACTGGTATATACGGTAGAAACCTCGGTGTCAGGTGACGGGTATATACAGTAGGGACCTCTGTGTCGGGTAGGGTAGGTGACGGGTATATACGGTAGGGACCTCAGTGTCGGGTAGGGTAGGTGACGGGTATATACGGTAGAAACCTCGGTGCAGGTATATACGGTAGGGACCTCGGTGTCAAGTGACGGGTGTGACAGACCTAGCCGCGACAGGGGCTTTTGGAGAGGACTGCGAGCAAGTCTCTTACACACTGACTATGGGCCCTGGTATTTAAGGGGACACTACTCTTTGAGAGGTGTATACCGGGGGGACTCATAGCACCATGCTGATGTCTGTGCCCCCTGCCATAATATGTTTATTGAAAGTAGATCTCCTGCTATTATCTGAAGGTGTTCTGTTACGATCATGTGTATTGCACTGTGGGAACTCAGAGACGGCAAGTCTGACCTTAAATGAAACCCGAGTCATCCAGGTGCCCAATTAACGTAATGTTTATAGTATTAGGTATGTTTTTCTAATTATTATCCCATGTGCAGTTTGTATTTTTGGGGTAATATGCTCAGGAGGGGGATGTCCTCCTGTGGGTATATATTCTGTGTTAGTTTTCATCAGATAAAGGTGTTCCAGCTTTGCAGCCAAACAAGTCCTGCCTTGTTCTTGGTTGTAATATGAGGCTATAATATCTGAAATCTATCTTCACACTAGAGGAAGTGGTATACGACGGAAGCACTCAAGCGGTGTGGGACGTTCCGTTACAACGGGTATGTACGGTAGAGTCCGCAGTGTCAGGTGACGGGGTATGTACGGTAGAGTCCTCAGTGTCAGGTGACGGGTATATACGGTAGAGTCCTCAGTGTCATGTATATACGGTAGAGTCCTCAGTGTCATGTGACGGGTATATACGGTAGTCCTCGGTGACGGGTATATACGGTAGTCCTCAGTGTCAGGTGACGGGTATATACGGTAGAGTCCTCAGTGTCAGGTGATGGGTATATAAGGTAGAATCCTTAGTGTCAAATGACGGGGTATGTACGGTAGAGTCCTCAGTGTCATGTATATACGGTAGTCCTCAGTGTCATGTATATACGGTAGTCCTCAGTGTCATGTATATACGGTAGTCCTCAGTGTCAGGTGACAGGTATATACGGGAGTCCTCAGTGTCAGGTGACGGGTATGTACGGTAGAGTGCGCAGTGTCAGGTGATGGGTATATATACGGTAGTCCTTGGTGTCGGGTATGTACGGTAGAGTCCTCAGTGTCAGGTAACAGGTATGTACGGTAGAGTCCTCAGTGTCAAGTGACGGGTATATATAGTAGCGTCCCCAATGTCAAGTGACGGGTATGTACAGTAGAGTCCGCAGTGTCAGGTGACGGATATGTACGGTAGAGTCCGCGGTGTCAGGTGACGGGGTATGTACGGTAGAGTCCTCGGTGTCAGGTGACGGGTATGTACGGTAGAGTCCTCGGTGTCAGGTGACAGGTATGTACGGTAGAGTCCTCAGTGTCAGGTGACGGCTATGTACGGTAGAGTCCTCGGTGTCAGGTGACGGGGTATGTACGGTAGAGTCCGCAGTGTCAGGTGACGGGGTATGTACGGTAGAGTCCGCAGTGTCAGGTGACGGGGTATATACGGTAGAGTCCTCTGTGTCAGGTGACGGGGTATGTACGGTAGAGTCCTCGGTGTCAGGTGACGGGGTATGTACGGTAGAGTCCGCAGTGTCAGGTGACGGATATGTACGGTAGAGTCCGCGGTGTCAGGTGACGGGGTATGTACGGTAGAGTCCTCGGTGTCAGGTGACGGCTATGTACGGTAGAGTCCTCGGTGTCAGGTGACGGGGTATGTACGGTAGAGTCCGCAGTGTCAGGTGACGGGGTATATACGGTAGAGTCCTCTGTGTCAGGTGACGGGGTATGTACGGTAGAGTCCTCGGTGTCAGGTGACGGGGTATGTACGGTAGAGTCCGCAGTGTCAGGTGACGGATATGTACGGTAGAGTCCGCGGTGTCAGGTGACGGGGTATGTACGGTAGAGTCCTCGGTGTCAGGTGACGGCTATGTACGGTAGAGTCCTCAGTGTCAGGTGACGGCTATGTTCGGTAGAGTCCTCGGTGTCAGGTGACGGGGTATGTACAGTAGAGTCCGCAGTGTCAGGTGACGGGGTATGTACGGTAGAGTCCTCTGTGTCAGGTGACGTGGTATGTACGGTAGAGTCCTCTGTGTCAGGTGACGGGGTATGTACGGTAGAGTCCTCTGTGTCAGGTGACGGGGTATGTACGGTAGAGTCCTCGGTGTCAGGTGACGGGGTATGTACGGTAGAGTCCTCAGTGTCAGGTGACGGCTATGTACGGTAGAGTCCTCGGTGTCAGGTGACGGCTATGTACGGTAGAGTCCGCAGTGTCAGGTGACGGGGTATGTACGGTAGAGTCCGCAGTGTCAGGTGACGGGGTATGTACGGTAGAGTCCGCAGTGTCAGGTGACGGGGTATGTACGGTAGAGTCCGCAGTGTCAGGTGACGGGGTATGTACGGTAGAGTCCGCGGTGTCAGGTGACGGATATGTACGGTAGAGTCCGCGGTGTCAGGTGACGGGGTATGTACGGTAGAGTCCTCGGTGTCAGGTGACGGGTATGTACGGTAGAGTCCTCGGTGTCAGGTGACAGGTATGTACGGTAGAGTCCTTGGTGTCAGGTGACAGGTATGTACGGTAGAGTCCTCGGTGTCAGGTGACGGGGTATGTACGGTAGAGTCCGCAGTGTCAGGTGACGGGGTATGTACGGTAGAGTCCGCAGTGTCAGGTGACGGGGTATGTACGGTAGAGTCCGCAGTGTCAGGTGACGGGGTATGTACGGTAGAGTCCGCAGTGTCAGGTGACGGGGTATGTACGGTAGAGTCCGCAGTGTCAGGTGACGGGGTATATACGGTAGAGTCCTCTGTGTCAGGTGACGGGGTATGTACGGTAGAGTATTCGGTGTCGGGTGACGGGGTATGTACGGTAGAGTCCTCGGTGATGGGGTATGTACGGTAGAGTCCTCGGTGATGGGGTATGTACGGTAGAGTCCTCGGTGATGGGGTATGTACGGTAGAGTCCTCGGTGATGGGGTATGTACAGTAGAGTCCTCAGTGTCAGGTGACAGGGTATGTACGGTAGAGTCCTCGGTGATGGGGTATGTACGGTAGAGTCCTCGGTGATGGGGTATGTACGGTAGAGTCCTCGGTGATGGGGTATGTACGGTAGAGTCCTCGGTGATGGGGTATGTACAGTAGAGTCCTCAGTGTCAGGTGACAGGGTATGTACGGTAGAGTCCTCGGTGATGGGGTATGTACGGTAGAGTCCTCGGTGATGGGGTATGTACAGTAGAGTCCTCAGTGTCAGGTGACAGGGTATGTACGGTAGAGTCCTCCGTGACGGGGTATATACGGTAGAGTCCTCGGTGTCAGGTGACGGGGTATGTACGGTAGAGTCCTCCGTGACGGGGTATGTACGGTAGAGTATTCGGTGTCAGGTGACAGGGTATGTACGGTAGAGTCCTCGGTGATGGGGTATGTACGGTAGAGTCCTCGGTGATGGGGTATGTACGGTAGAGTCCTCGGTGATGGGGTATGTACAGTAGAGTCCTCAGTGTCAGGTGACAGGGTATGTACGGTAGAGTCCTCGGTGACGGGGTATGTACGGTAGAGTCCTCGGTGTCAGGTGACGGGGTATGTACGGTAGAGTCCTCCGTGACAGGGTATGTACGGTAGAGTCCTCGGTGACGGGGTATGTACGGTAAAGCTCGTAGACAGATGTATACGGGTTGGTCAGGTATATACAGTCGTTTTCACATACATTGGTATATACAATAGTGTCAGGTATACAAGGTAGTGGGTGAAGTATATAAGGGAATGGTTAATATGGTGGTGCCCATGGTCAGGGTATATACCGTATTTCCCCAATACATGGATGTAAACAGAGTGCTCACATACACAGGTATATATGGCAGTGACCATTATATTTATATATATATATATATATATATATATATATATATATTGGCACACAGGTATATACGGCCGGTTTCGGTAGACACGGTAACGCTCACACACAAGGATATATAAATCCTCTACAGAGGTATATACTGTAGTGTCAGGTATATAGGTCAGGGAAATACGGCAGTGCCGCTGTACACAGGTGTATACGGTAGCGGTATGAGCCGACAGCGGGTAGTTCGGACTCGGTGGAGGGAATATGGAGGACGGACAGGGACGATGGGACGGAATACCGCTCACACCGATAACCCTCTATACGGATATATACGGTCCTGTGCCGCACACATAGACCGTAGCGGAGCACACGCGGCTCTCTCCGGTATTACCGCCTTGAGGTCCAGCACGCCGTCCTCGGCCTCCTGTAGCAGGGACACGAACTTGCTGGTGAGGAGCCCCAGACTCTTCTCATGGCGGCTCGGCGTGACCGGACACTGCGCGGGATCCGCCATGACAGCACCGCGAGGCGGGGGGCGGGGCCTCCGGTCAGCTGCTCCAACGGCCAACCCGGAGCATGCCGGGAGAGGGTGGAGCCCAGCGCGCGAGGGGGGGGGGTTGGACTGAGGGACTGTGTGTAAATATATCACCTCGTGGGAGACCGAGGGACCGTCTGTAAATAGCTAGGAGTCAGGGAAGACGGAGGGGGACATGTGTTCTGTGTACTCAGAGAATCCTGTGTATGGGGTGTGCAGGGGATCCTATCTCTGTCTATTGGGACACATTCTCTGAGCTGATTTACTAAAACTGGAGAGTGCAAAATCTAGTGCAGCTCTACATGGGAGCCAATCAGATTCTAACTTCAGCTTGTTCAATGAAGCTTTGACAATAAAACCTGGAAGCTGATTGGTTTCTATGCAGAGCTGCACCCGATTTTGCACTCTTCAGCTTTAGTAAATCTCCCTTCATTTTAATGTGTGATTTGAACACCCCGCACTCCATTCATTCCTACATCCCCAGAGAGCGCGGCCTGAACTCTCTCTGTATTCTATGTACAGTCAGTGTGATCGGCTTCTTTATTAGGTACACCTGTTCCATTGTTTGGCAACACAAATTGCTAATCAGCCAATCGCATGGCAGCAACTCAATGCATTTGGGCCTCTAGACGTGGTGAAGATGACTTATTGAATTTCAAACCAAGCATCAGAATGGGGAAGAAAGTGGATTTAACCACTTGCCGACCAGCCGCTGTCAGCACATTCCCGCAAATCGCTGTAGGTTGTACGTTGGCTCCTCCAAGGATCCGTAGCAGGGGTGCGCCTGATATGCAGGGGTGCGCCCGATATGCGTGGCTGGCGGCATAACCAATCTGTGTGTATGGGGCCTATAGGTGAGGGCAAGCTATGGTAAGTGGTGTGTTTGGGGAGGGGAGGCACCATACATCGGAGTAGCCCGGGTCCCCTGCTGCATAGTCAGTGCTAAATATCCCATCCCCTACTACTACACATGTCCCAAACTACTACACCACCACCCTTCCTTATGAGAAGTGTTGCGACAGGGTTGGACTGGGACAGAAATTTGGCCCTGGACTTCATCCAGACTGGCCCACCTTGACAGGTCTCTCCCATGGCGGTCGGACAACTCCCGCACCCCCCCTCCCCTCCGGCCACCCGCACCCCCTCTCCCCCTTCACTAGCCACTAGCCGTTCTACTTTATTTGGAGTAGAACTACTGGTACCTCTTTTAGGCAGTACCAGTGGGGAAGCTAGACATTATTTCACCCGGGGGAAAGAATTAGTTTGGTGCCCCCCTTATGAGACAAGATTAGGCAGAAGTGAGAAACTCCCAGACCATAGCTGTTGAGTCCGCTGTCTGTCCCCTCCCCCCATGCTCCTCTGGTCCTCCTCCTGCTTCTTTGTTCCCCCCAGGTGAGCGATGCGGGAGAGACAGAGGAGCGGAGTGAGCCACCGGCCCACCGGGAAACTCCCTGTAGTCCCAATGGCCAGTCCATCCCTGTGTTGCGATGGTGATTGGTGGAGAGCAGGCAGTGTCAGGAATTGGATTTCCTGAAAAGTACAAATATCTAGGAAGATTTCTGATATCACAGTTTATTAATCACACATTGGAGTGGTCGGTACAAATTGCTCGTCAGACTTCAACATATAAAAAGTGCTTCACAGTGTAGAACCCGCAGCATGGCATTCCTACATTTTAGACGACTTTCCCCGGGTTCATGAGGTTCTTGGGGTCCAATGTCGCTTTAATCTGCTCCATGACCTGAATGCCAACTTCCCCGACTTCCTCTCGCAGTAATAACCGTTTTCCTATTCCGATTCCGTGTTCCCCGGTGCAGGTTCCATGCAGAGCCAGTGCCCTCCTGCAGGACACAGTAATATTTGTAATCACAGAGGAGATCGATACAATGTCCAATCCCCGCAATCTTCATGCCTCAAATTTCTAACTTTTCCATCCAACCTAAATTACTTACCACACGGGCTTCACTGCCTGTTTCCCTTACTGTGGATGGCGTCACCTGGAGCTGCCAGGATCGGCCTCGGCGGAGGAAGACATCGCTGGCGACTAGGACAGGTAAGTGTCCTTATTAAAAGTCAGCAGCTACAGTGTTAGCAGCTGCTCACTTTTAATTTTTTTTTTTTTTTTTTTTTTACCGGACCTCCACTTTAATGCAAGATGTCATTTCCGACAGCAGAACACTCCCTTCCCCCGCTTCTCATCTTTAATGTGACATGTCACCGTTGGCAGCGAGGGCCCCAGATCGGCACTGTGTATGAGGATTGCTTACCGGGCTAGTCTGTCAGTGAATTCCTTCACCCTCCGCACTTCATCCTCATCTTTCAGGTCCAGCACGATAATACAATGGAAATTTCCATCGCCAACATGTCCGGCTATAGGACCTGCCGAGACACATAACAATGGGCTGATCATGGTTGGAGAGAGAAGTGGATATCATTCTGGGAGGAAGTGACACAAGTGTAATAGTACATATTTACAGAAGTATCCTACCTGTAATACGAGACTGAATGAGGTCTTCACTAGTGTCCACTATGATTTCAGGGAGTTTAGAGATGGGGACACATACGTCTGTAGAATAGCCCTGAAAAAAGAATATTATATTCGTATTATTGTTAGCAGGGTCCTCAGGATTTGTGTCACTCATTGATACAGTATTTATATCTGTAGGCTCGCACAGGATCCATTATAGTATTTGTGGCAGTAAACAAGCTATTGACAATCAAATCTTGGAAAGCTGGGCACTGCCATGAGGACATGTTCCAAAGTACAGCAGGGGAGGATCTATTCATGGTAAGCTGGACACTGCTATGGGGAACATGTACAACATATAGCTCGGGAGGGTCGTTTCATGGTAAGCTTGGCACCACCATTAAGGACACGTACAACCTATAGATGGGGAGGGTCGTTTCATGGAAAGGGGGGCACTGCCATGGAGGACATGGACCAATATACAGTGGGAGAGGGTCTTTTCATGGGAAGCTTGGCACTGCCGTGGGGTAAGGTGGCCAGATTTTTTAAATAAAATCTGGGGACATATTTTTTTTTTTTATACTAGTAATGGCGGCAATCAGCGACTCTATGCCCGTTGCCGCCCGCCTCACAGCCTGTCTTAATCTCCGGGCCCCGGCTACTACTGGGTGGGAAGCGGAGGAAAATCACTCCGCCGAGGAAGCCAAGGAGATAAGCAGGCAGGAGGCTGGCCCGGGGCCAGAACATGCGAACAAGCTGAATGGGCATGCACCCAAAACTGAAGAAATATTCCCTCCACTCCGACCAGCACATGATCATCAGAAAGGGGAACAGATAATGGAAAAATACACCCCCCTAAGCTAGTAAGAGCGGCGGACTATCCCTGGAAACCGGGGATGTCTGGTCATCCTATCGTGGGGGGGGGGCATGTACAGTGGGGGGAGGGTCTATTCATGGGAAGCCCTGGCACTGCCGTAGGGGACAGGTACAGTGGGGGGGGGGGGGGAACATGTACAGTGGGGGGAGGGTCTATTCATGGGAAGCCTGGCACTGCCGTAGGGGACAGGTACAGTGGGGGGGAGGGGACATGTACCAACATACACCAGAGGGATGGTCTATTCATGGGAAGTTGGACACTGCCATGGTGGACATGTATCAATATACAGCGCAGGAGGGTCTTTTCATGGGACAGCAGGAGAGGGTTTATTCATGGGAAGCTAGACATTGCTATAGGGGACATGCATCGATGTACAGCGGGGGATGTTCTATTCATGGGAAGCTGGGCACTGCCATGGAGGACATGTACCAACATATAGCGGGGGAGAGTTTTTTCATGGAAAGCTGGGCACTGCCATAGAGGACATGTACTAATGTCAAGCTGAGGAGAGTCTCTTCATGGGAAGCTGGGCACTATCATGTACCAACATACAGCACAGGAGGGTTTTTATATGGGTTAGGTAGTCAGCATACTGCAATGCAGGAAGAATGCACCTGCACCAACTGGTCCTCACCTGGCATCCGGGGCGCAGGGCCAGTACTGCATACCATGCATTGTGCCGGGCCGTCCACAGCCGGGTCCTCTCTTCCTGGTCTTGGGCCCAAGTGAAGTCTGAGCCACCATTTAGCTGAATAATTTCCCCTGTGTGAAACAGAATGCCATCAGCCCATAAGTGACAGGTGTACAATAAGCGGGGATACCTGTTGTGTGTGCAGGAGAAGGTTCTATGTGTGTGTATTGTATGTTTAGCTCTCTGTACTGTGTGTGCATATAGATATGTGTATATACTGTGTTACTGTGTATATGTTTATATAGTGCTGCATAGGTGCATACAGAGAGCTGTGTAAAATACGGAAGACTCCGAGGGCTGTGCGCTAAGTGAGTGGGAGCAGGAGGGGAGGATGCTGGTGGCTGGGTGATCAGAGGTAGATGGAGCGTTCTAAAAAACACAATCAACATCTTAGGAGCTATATACCAATGTGCATAGACTGACAGAATCCTATCGCAGCCTCACAGCACACAAGGAAAAAATAACATGTGCTGGTACAAAATTAAAAGGCATGTTCACAAATGCTAGGAGTTTTGTGAATAAAATGACAGAACTAGAACTACTGATACACTGAGAGGATGTTAACTTCATGGGAGTATCAGAAACCTGATTTGACTACGCACATGGCTGACTTACAAATTCCAAGGGTACTCCCTGTATAGGAGGGACGGGTAGGTTGAAGAGGGGAAGGGGAGTGCATATATATTAGGAGTGATTTGATTGTGAATATGAGGGATGACATTACTAACAAGACAAGGTAGGAGGTGGAATCTTTGTGGCAGGAGCTTTATGAGTAATGATCCGCCCCGTGAACCTCCGCTTGCTCAGCGGGAATCGCTCCGTTGATCCCCGCTGAGCTGGCGGATGATGGGGCGGTCCCCGCACACTGTGCAGGGACCGCCCTGTCTTTTCTCCGCTCTCCCCTATGGGGGGATCGGATGAACACGGACCGTCTGTCCATGTTCGCTCGATCCGATCCGCCAGACGGATGGAAAAGTAGGTTTTTCCTCCGTCACACTTTGGCGGAGCGGGTCGGATGTCAGCGGGCATGTCACCGCTGACATCCGCGGCACCATAGAGGAGCACGGAGCGCCCGTTCAGGTCCGCCTAAAAAACTGGCAGGCGGACCTGAACGGGCCGCCCGTGTGAAAGAGCCCTAAGGGGAAAACCAAACAGGAAATTATAAGTGGGTGTATGGCTGCTACAGACCCCTTAACCAAAAGCATGAAGAGGAGACCAATCACCTCTCAGGCCTCGTACACACGACCGGGTTTCTCGGCAAAAACCAGCAAGAAAACGGATTCTTGCCGAGATTCCCGTTCGTGTGTACGAGGCATTCAGGTTTCTCGTCTGGAAATCTGGCCAGAATCTCGACGAGAAAAAAAAGAGAACCTGCTCTCTATTTTCTTGTTGAAATTCTTGTCGGCCTGTTTCCCCACGAGAAACCCGAGAGTGTGTATACTTACCTGTCTCCGTGGAAACCCGTGCATGCTCGAAATGACTTTGACGCATGCGAGGTAGCTTCCACGGCCTATGTAGGGTGAAGCAAGATGGCCGCGATGAAATCGAATGTGACAAGCGCATGCTCGTCATACGCGATGACGTCACCACGTTCCTTTCAAGAGAACCGCGGTTCTTTTGAAATAAAAATCAGTACACTCCGGCGGCAAAAGGGTCTTGCCAAGAATCTCATCAGGGAAAAGGCCGGGTTTTTCCTGATGAGATTCTCGGACATGTGTACGAGGCCTTACACACAGAAATGGCAGGGCAATGTTACAACCATGAAGGACTACAATTATCTGGATGTTGCCTGGGCAGACAGAACTGCTCAGTCATCTAGAACTTTCTTACATGTCTTTCAAGCAGGGTTGCCAACTGTCAGTAAATTTACAAACAGTTTGTAAAATCTGCAATTTTTTCATCTGTCCATAAAAGGTACATTACAGACGTGTGGACTGCGTGGGAACTGGAGAGACTCCAGAAAAGAGTGACAAAGCTGGAAGACCTCAGTTATGAGGAACGGCTGCAAACACAACACGTATTCTCCCTTGAGAAGAGATGCTTAACAGGAGATTTGATTGTGAAATACAAATATCTATATGGTGATTCCAGCATAGGGAAAAAATAAACGATTTAGTCTCATGTCCCATAAGAGGACAAGTGGCCACTCAATGAAGCTGGATGAGACGCTGTTAAAGGTGGTTCTTTACTGTTAGCAGTAAGGATGTGGACATCTCTTCCACAATTGGTGTTGTCAGCAGGAAGTATCAATGATTTAAAAAAAAAAAACTCTTAGATGGGCATCTTGGTGAACGCAACATACAGGGATATGGGAAATGGTAGAGATATAAATACATAGGCACTCATATACCCACACAGGTTGAACTAATATCTTCATTCAACCTTACCAACTATGTAACAATATAGTAATGTGCATGTATATATATATATATATATATATATAGTGCTGGGTATTTGGAGTGTATGTGTATATAGTATTGTGTATAGTGTATGTGTGTCTGTATATAGTGCTGTGTATAGTGTATGTATATATAGTGCGCTGTGTATGTGTGTGTATATAGCACAAGTGTATGTGTATAAAGCTCTGTGTTTAGTGTATACAGCACTGTGTATAGTGTATCTGTATATAGCACTGTTTATAGTGTTATATAGTGCTGTGTATAGTGCATTGGGTGCAGACATTCTGGACTATGTGCACCTACCTGTTTGCTGTAGTTGCTCCTTTACTGCAGCTTCAGAGCCATGGAACTCCAGGAACAGGGTGGGTAGGACGGGATAACTCAAACCATTAAATTTATTACACGCATCAATCATGACATCATCTAAAAACTCTGTGCAGAGACAAAGCAGTGTCAGTAAGGGTTTAGACACATTCATCTTTCCTCCTTCTACAGTCATTAAACTCTCATCTGTACCACCTCTACATACATTAATGAATCAAGGCCTCCTACAGATCCTACACAAATACCAGCAATGAGTGCCCATGGCAAAGGGCGATAACATTTGGCATGCAGCTTATAGATTTGTAAACAGCAATGGGTGCCCATGGCAATGTGGGAGAAAATGGGGCAAGCAGCTTACAGATTTAAAACCAGCAATGGATGCCCATGGCAGAGCTGGAGAAATGTGGCATTCAGCTCACAGATTTAGAACCAGCAATAGGTACCAATGGCAGAGCGGAAGAAAATGTGGCATGCTGCTCACAGGTTTATAACCAGCAATGGGTGCCCATGGCAGAGCAGAAGAAAATGTGGCATGCTGCTCACAGGTTTATAACCAGCAATGGGTGCCCATGGCAGAGCAGGTGAAATGTGGCATTCAGCTCACAGATTTAAAACCAGCAATGGGTGCCCATGGCAAAGCCAGCTTACTAAAGATGTTCATGTCTCCTCTATTCCTTCCTATCAGATCTGCTCAGTCACATGACAAAAGCACAGCTTACCAATTCTGGCAATGGGGACTCCACACTGCAGGATCTGCACCGTGCTGTCTACCGCAGCCTGGACATTTGGGAAGGCGCACACAGCCGCCACTGTGGCCTCTGGGACCCCATACAGGCGCAGTGTGGCTTTAGTTATGATGCCCAGAGTCCCTTCTGAGCCCACAAAGAGGTTGGTGAGGTTGTAACCTGCTGAGGTTTTCCTGTAATAGAAAAGGAGGAATTCAAGTGATGAATAGAGATCCTTTTTGTCCTGGCCAATCATTAGATCACTGTGACCCTGGGTCATTTATTTTTGTTAGATTTCCTATATGTATGTAATCTGCAATAGGATGTGCTACACTGCCATCATGGCTTATCCAGGACAGGCACACAATGCCAGAGTCGGGTTTGGTCTTTTCCAACCTGTCTGCATTTCATCCATGTTTTTAAACTATGCAAGGACACCATCTGTCCCTCAGGGGCGGGGCCGATACAGAGTGCAGTAGGTTGATTTCCTAATATGTGCCAGTGTGCTCCACACTACAGCCTACGGGTGCCCATTTTATAAAAGGGGAACTCTAGACTTTCCAATATCAAAGCCTGTTTGAGTGATAACTGACTACAGCCTCTATGTAATTGAGGCCATTGGGTCAGAAATGTTCTATTCATGGCAAGGAGGAGAGACAGCTTAAAGCGGAGTTGAATGAATGACTTTTATAGCGCAACTCATGCGAACTGAATCGCCTCTGGGCGCTTTTTCCAGCCAGAGTCTGCTTGGCTGGTGCGGTCATTTTTCCCCGTAGGATCACGCTTGGGACACACAGTCATACACACAGATATACATATATATACTGAGTCAATTTGGACAACATCCAATTTACCTACCAGCATGTCTTTGGAGTGTGGGAGGAAACCGGAGTACCCGGAGGAAACCCACGCATGCACAGGGAGAACATGCAAACTCCAGGCAGATGGTGTCGTGGTCGGGATTCGAACCAGCGACCCTTTTGCTGCTAGGCGAAAGTGCTACTCACTGCACCACTGTGCTGACCGAAAAATTGAACTTACGCTTTTCGGAAACCCTCCCCCCTCCGGTGTCACATTTGGCACCTTTCAGGGGGGGGGGGGTGCAGCTATTTGCACCCACTTCCGGGCATAGACTCCCGTGGGAGTCACGCCACTTCCCGTCCCCCCCACTGTCTCCTGGGAAACACACTGTACCCAGGAGAGAGCGGGGACCAGTGAGGACGGGCCGCGCCGCTCGCGCATGCACAGTAGGGAACTAGGCAGTAAAGCCGCAACGCTTCACTTCCTGATTCCCTCACCGAGGATGGTGGCGGGGGCAGCCGAGAGACGAGCGATTGCTCGGCCTCCGCTGCCGACATCGCAGGTTACCATTTTTTAAAAGCCAGCAGCTGCAGTGTTTGTAGCTGCTGGCTTTTAAAAAAAAAATTGGGTGGACCTCCGCTTTAAAGAGGATTGTAAAGTGGTAACTAAGGGAAGTGTGACATGTAATGACATACCTGAACCTTCTGTCTTTCCCTGCGGTGTCCAGTATTCGACCATCGGGTAGAACCACTTCCAGATTGATGACGTTGTCACGCATTGTGCCATAACGTACTGCGTTTGTCCCAGATGCACTGGTGGCGGCCATACCACACAGAGAGGCATCCGCACCTGGATCTAAAAAAGTCAAAGTGAGATTAACATGCCATCAGACACTGAGGGGCCACGGGTTACATTCTGAGGATGTGGCTCCTGAAGCCTCTTAGTGGCCACAGATAATAATATATTCTAATTGTTCTTATTAATAAAGGAAATAATCAATATCATTAGTCATTGTGGATACTGGTTTATCGTTTTACCTGAAACAGACTGAGACCCTCAGATTTAAATAGACTAAAGCTATCTAAACACCATGCTCACCACCTGTGTCAGGTCTGCCATACCCAGGACTGATTACAGTTGGGTGCAATTTACCATATGAGGGATAGTCAGGAAGAATTACATTTGTTCTCTTATGTTAAGGGGGTCATTAGAGGACGGGCCATCAATTCAGGATCAGCGAAATAGAGGTTGCTTGTAGAGCTGACCCATTCATGCACAGTTCACCCCGGTGACCCAAATTGCTATTGTCGGTGGGGGGGAGCAGTCACATCCCAGAAAGAGGACCCGATGTGCTCAAATACAGCATAGACTATTTCCACATCAGACCATCAGATCTGTTTGATGACCACATACACCCTCACACTAGGCACAATCAGATATGGAGACCCAACCAGGGCCCAGAATGTGGACATATCTTCTCACCTACAGGGAACCAGAGGCCACTGTCCCGCAGGTAAGTGTTCAGAGATTTACGTGTCACCCCTGGCTCTACAGTCACATGGAAGTCCTCCGTACTTAGGTTCAGGATCCTCTCCATGCGAGTCATATTGAAGCAGACACCACCCTGGGGAGGAAGGAACGAGAGATCAACGGGGGTGTCAAGGCACTACTGAGACTATCTATCTATCCATCCATCTTTTATCTATAAATCTATCTATTGATCCATATATCATCTATCTATCGATCCAGCTATTATCTATTTATTGATCCATCTATTTATTGATCCTACCATTATCTACAGTATACTGTACTCTATAGCTGTCTATAGATCTATCTATCTTCAGATCTGTATTATAAAATGACGGGTTATAAATAGAAAAATACAGTATTTACATAATGAAGGCCCTTCTTGGGTTGTCCAGTGTATGGACACCTAGTATGGTACATACCTTTAGTGCACTGACTCCACCCTCCAGTCCTGTCCCGGTCCCGAAAGGGATGATGGGTATGTCGTGTGTGTAGCAGAGTTTGGCCATTCTGCTGACTTCTTCCACATTTTGAGGCCAAACTACAACATCAGGTGGCCGGCAACTGGGCAGAATGAGACGAAGGGCAATAGTGAGAGCTTTATTTACCAGACATTGCACTGCATGATATCCCACCCCCTCTATTAAGGGGGAACTCCCCTTCAGAGATTGGACCCGATGGATCGATCATAGGAAGTGGGACATTCTGTGATGGCGGACAGAAATTTAGAATAGCACAAGAAGGAAGGGCACAAGAATAGTGGATGAACTATAAATGGGACAATGAAGAGGATGACACTGAAGAACATTACTATGAAGAGGGGACAATGACATAGAAGAGGATGCTAATGAAGAAGATGAAATGACAACGAAGAGCATAACACTGAAGAGGTCTATGAAGAGGATGACAATAATGAGAATGACAGTGAAGAGGATGACAGTGAGGAGGATGACAGTGAGGAGGATGACAGTGAGGAGGATGACAGTGAGGAGGATGACAGTGAGGAGGATGACAGTGAGGAGGATGACAGTGAGGAGGATGACAGTGAGGAGGATGACAGTGAGGAGGATGACAGTGAGGGGGATGACAGTGAGGGGGATGACAGTGAGGGGGATGACAGTGAGGAGGATGACAGTGAAGAAAAGGTCAATGAAGAAGATGATAATGAAAGGATGACAATGACACCCCGTACCTGTGCATTGATTCATCTTTGCCATGCTGCTCCCGGACAATCTTTGCAGTAGACACATTGGACTCGCCAACCACTGACCTCAGATCTTCTATAAACTGCCAAACAGACCAACAAATTCATGATAACTCACAAATGAAATGCGCCATTAAAACATTATTACAGCTTATAAAGAGTCAATATTTATTAACGCATACCATTGGAAGGGCCCTCCAATCTTTACTGACAGATGGTATGCTAGGGGCCCTCCATTCTTTACTGACAGAAAATATTGCATGAACTCTGCAATTGATACTGACATATGCTGACAGCGACTCGGTGGCTTGGATCTTTGAATAAATTGTATGTACGTGGATCGGGGAACAAACAAGGCAGAGGGAACCTACGAATGCACTAGCCTGTGCTGAGAGACACAGGGCAACGACCGACAGCGACTTGGATCTACGAACAAGTCGTATGTTAGTAGATGGGGTAACAAACAAGGCAGAGGGAACCTACGAATGCAATAGGCCTGTGCCGAATGACGTCGGGACAAGACCGTCAACGACTCGGAGGCAGCGAACTACGAAAGGGATGCTGGATAGGAAACGTAACTTGCGTATGATATGAAAGGTCAAATCCTACCTGCAACAGCGAGACCGATGAGTTTAGTCCACTCCAGAGATGCTTTTTAAGGCTGTGTTCACACTATTGCGATATGGATGTGGCTTTCCCTGCATCCAATTCGCATAGCAGGAGATTGTGACCAGCTCTCTATGGAGCGGTTCCGGTGTGAGTTCCACAGCAGCCCTGTGCGTCTTTTGGTCCGTTTCAGATCCGAATTTGGGCTGAAATCAGACCTAAAACAGTGAATGGAGACGTGCCAGACTCTAGTGTGAACCCAGCCCAAGGGCTTGCTGGCCAACTATGATTACAGGGGTTGTAAAGGTACAATTTTTTTTTCCTAAATAGCTTCCTTTACCTGCAGTCCTCCTTCACTTACCTCATCCTTCCATTTTGCTTTTAAATGTCCTTATTTCTTCTGAGAAATCCTCACTTCCTGTTCTTCTGTCTGTAACTCCACACAGTAATGCGAGGCTTTCTCCCTCGTGTGGAGTGTCGTGCTCGCCCCCTCCCTTGGACTACAGGAGAGCCAGAACGCTCTCTACATTGCAGATAGAGAAAGGAGCTGTGTGTTATTGGGCGTCCTCACTCTCCAGTAGTCCAAGGAAGGGGGCGAGCACGACACTCCACACCAGGGAGAAAGCCTTGCATTACTGTGTGGAGTTACAGACAGAAGAACAGGAAGTGAGGATTTCTCAGAAGAAATAAGGACATATAAAAGCAAAATGGAAGGATGAGGTAAGTGAAGGAGGACTGCAGGTAAAGGAAGCTATTTAGGAAAATTGTACCTTTACAACCCCTTTAACAAGATCAAAAAAAGTTTACACAGAAAATGAGTTGCCCACGCAGAGGTTTCCAATATCATCAAGAACATAATAATGACGTCTCTAGCAGCGCCGCTGCTCAGGCCCTTTGCCTTAAGACGGCCATACACGGTTCGAATTTCGAAAGAATTTTCCTTCGAAAATCGTTTTAAAGAATTTTCGTACGAATTTCCCACCGTTAGTGGGCTGCAGCAACGGCCGATTTTCGTGCGGCAAACAAATTTGAGAAATCCGACATGTTGGAAATTATTTGAAAAAAATAACGATTTTCTGATCAATGATGGGAGAATCGTGCGAGAAATGTAATGTGCAAGAAAAGAATATTCCCGGCAACATGAATATTTTGTCGGCCGAATTTCCAAAATCAATGGTGGCATCATCGGATCACCAAAAAAACGAACTTTCTGATTTTGAAAAGAAAATTTGTTTGAAATTCGACCTTTAGTCATTTAGATTATCTAACACAGCACCTCTGTGCCCCCGTACACACTTTGTACCTGGGCTCTCCTGTAGCTCTGTGCTACTTTGTCACCACCTGCACCATGCAGGACGTACACAATCTGGCTGCCCCATGCAGCCTTGCTGACTCCTGGGGAGGGATTGGAGACCTTCTGACACATAGGCTGAGACCTCTTGTGTCTCGGTTGGAGCCCCAAACTATTGTCAGGTTGTAGATTATTAGCCAGATTCAGAGAGGTTTACGCCGGCGTATCAGTAGATATGCCGTCGTAACTGTGAATCTGCGCCGTCGTACATTTAAGTGTATTCTCAAATTGAGATACACTTAAATGTAGCTAAGATACGACTGCCTGCGCCGTCGTATCTTAGCTGTCTAGTTCCGCCGGCCGCTAGGGGTGTGAACACTGATTTACGCCTAGAATGCGTAAATCAGCGAGATACGCCTATTCACGAACGTACGCTTTCCCGTCGCAGTAAAGATACGCCGTTTACGTAAGGCGTTTTCAGGCGTAACGTTATTCCACCAAAAAGCTGGCCTAGCCAATGTTAAGTATAGACGTCGTTCCCGCGTCGAATTTTGAAAATTTTACGTCGTTTGCGTAAGTCTAAATGGGGCTGGACGTAATTTACGTTCACGTCGAAACCAATAAGTCCTTGCGGCGTACTTTGGAGCAATGCACACTGGGATATGTCCACGGACGGCGCATGCGCCGTTTGTTAAAAACGTCAATCACGTCGGGTCACGATTCATTAACATAAAACACGTCCCCCTGTTCCTCATTTGAATTAGGCGCGCTTAGGCCGGCACATTTACGCTACGCCGCAACTTAGGACGCAAGTGCTTTGTGAATACAGCACTTGCCTCTCTAACTTACAGCGACGTAGCGTATATGCGATACGCTACGCCTGCCTAACGTTACGCCCAACTACGTGAATCCAGCTTTATAACAGGTGTAAACACCTGTGCTCTCCAGCAAGACCTGGACGCTGGGTTGGAGATTTCCAAGTCCCAGACCCTGGTCCAGGAATCACAAAATACAGAGAAAAATGATTGCCCACCTTTCCCCGCTCAGAACCGACTTTCTGGAGCCCCTCAAACTGTATTCTGGAGAACCCCGTGTTGTTTTCTGCTACATTTAACAGTGACAGAGCCTCACATTGTCACAATATATTTATTTGTGTCCTTTCTCTCCGTCTCCTCTATGTGTATATTTACTGTATTATTACAATGTGTCATATATATTTATATATACATTTAGATGTCTTTTGTATACAGATCTCTCTCTGTGTTACAAAGTAATGAGTGATGTAAGACTTTGTACCTGCGGGGTGACATGGTTGAATCTGGAGGTCAGTGCGGGCGTTATACGGAGGGATTTGCGCAGCAGGGCGTACATGACGCTGTCCTCTACAGTCTATACATTCTCTTGTATAATGCCTGCCCAGAGGCAGCTGCACACGGACATTTCAAGGGGCGTGTGAGAGGCGGGAACACATACAACCACAACACCCACTTAAAGAGACAGTGTGGCACACGGCAGAGCCCCTGGAATCAATCCTTTCTAATGCCTAGTACACAAGATGAGAACATTGGTCAACAAAATGGCGTGATTGCCTGATAATCTGATGCCGCGTACACACGATCATTTTTCGGCTTGAAAAAAACGTTGTTTTTCAAAAACGTCATTTAAAATGATCGTGTGTGGGCTACACATCATTTTTCAGGTTCTGAAAAACGAAAAAAATTCAAACATGCTGCATTTTTAAACGTCGTTTTAAACTATGTCGTTTTTCGGGTTGTAAAAAATGATCATGTGTGGGCTAAAACGACGTAAAAAACCTGCGCATGCTCAGAAGCAAGTTATGAGACGGGAGCGCTCGTTCTGGTAAAACTAGCGTTCGGAATGGGGTAAGCACATTCATCACGCTGTAACAGACAGAAAAGCGCAAATCGTCTTTTACTAACACGGAATCAGCTAAAGCAACCCAAAGGCAAATAGAACTTCCCCTTTATAGTGCCGTCGTACGTGTTGTACGTCACCGCGCTTTGCTAGAGCATTTTTTTAAAAACGATGGTGTGTAGGCAACGTCGTTTTAATGATGAAAATTTTTTTTTCAATGCTGAAAAATGATCGTGTGTACGCGGCATGATGATTAGTACACAGCTTTCAAGAGCCAATCACGACAGTTCATGCGAAAATATCCAAAGGGACAGGCATGAAAATGTTTCTTGTTCGATAACAGAACCAATGATTTTCGTGTAGGTCCTGTCCTCAGGACCCACCAACAGGCCAGGTTTGCAAGATAACCAAAATACACTGCTCAAAAAAATGAAAGGAACACTTTTGAATCAGAACTCCTGGGATATTGATCTAGTCAGTTAAATAGCAGAGGGGGAGGGGTGTATACAGAGGGGGTTGTTAATCAGTTTCAGCTGCTTTGCTGTTAACCACTTAAGGACCCCTTTACGCCGATATACGTTGGCAGACAGGGCCGGTGCAAGGATTTTTGCCAACTTTACCCCGGATGCCTGCATACTTAGATGTGCCTCTTTTAATCATCAACCATGTGAGTTGCTAAATGTTGTACCTTCATTAAATGTTATGTAACCATATTGATACACTTAGAGGCGCCTCTCTTCTCTTTTATAATCTGTAGCTCCTAATTGTTTTTTCTTCTAATCCCCTTGTGGATGGACATTTTATGGTTACACAACCTGGTCACATTGCTATAATCTTTTTATATGGACTATAAACTGAAGGACCTATGAATAAATGATTGTGGAACTAATCATTTGAGTTTTCATGATTTCTTATGGGGAAATTCGCTTTGATATACAACTGCTTTGGATTACAAGCATGCTTCTGGAAGAAATTATACTTGCAATCCAAGATCTACTGGCAGGGTCAACAGATAATAAAACACAAGGACAGACTGTAACATATATGTCATTTTTTCCCCCCAAAGCTCCACTTTGAGTAAGCTAAGGATGAAGGTAAGTCGCTGATTTACTAAAGAAAAAACATTCACTTTACAACTGAACTGAACTTAGTGAGTCAGGTGAAGCTCTGTTTACTGCTACCATCCAATCATGTGTAAAAATCCTGTTTTTTATGTAACCTTCCTTGCACGTGATTGGGTATTTCTTGCAAAGGTCAACAGCCTATTTGTCTTTAGTAAATCATTCCTATAGTTCCTACCTGTTCCTAACCACACCATACACTGTGACGGCCGAGTCATAGTTCCTTCCTGTTCCTAACTACACTTTACGCTGGGGAACAGAGTCGTAGGGCCAGATTCTCAAAAGAGTTACGCCGGTGTATCTACAGATACACCGGCGTAATTCGAAATTCCCGCCGGCGTATCATTGTTTTGTATTCACAAAACAAGATACGCCGGAATTAGGCTCGGATCCGACTGGTGTAAGTCACTTACACCGTCGGATCCTAAATGCAATACAACGCTGACCGCTAGGTGGCGTTTACGTTCAGGTCTCATTTGACTATGCAAAACGAGCCTGATACGCCGATTCCCGAACGAATTTGCGTCGCGTATTTGTCGTTTACGTCGTTTCCGTAAGCGTAAGGTTACCCCTGCTATATGAGGGGTAACCTTACGCCAGTCCGTCGTATGCTATGGCGTCGGGTCCGCGTCGTCTTTTTCCGTCGGTTACGTCGTTTTCCTAAGTCGTTCTTGAATACGACTTTACGTCAATGACGCTCACGTCGGCGTCATTGACGTTTTCCGTCGTGAGCTGGAGCATGCGCACTGGGCTATTTTTCAGCCCGGCGCATGCGCATTTCAATCGGCGCGGGGGCGCGCTTAATTTGAATACAAGCCGCCCCCTTTGAATTACGCGGCCATACGCCGGACCATTTACACTACGCCGCCGCAAATTACGGAGCAAGTGCTTGGAGAATACGGCACTTGCTCCAGTAAGTTGCGGTGGCGTAGTGTAAATGGCTTACACTACGCCAACGCGGGATCTTGGAGAATCTGGCCCGTAGTTCCTATCTGTTCTTAGCCAAACCCTCCACTGTGGGGGTGGAGTTA
Source organism: Rana temporaria (assembly GCF_905171775.1). Lineage (NCBI taxonomy): Eukaryota > Metazoa > Chordata > Amphibia > Anura > Ranidae > Rana > Rana temporaria. Next base: position 142,003,896 of record NC_053499.1, read on the forward strand.
TACTTCCTACCTGTTCTTAACCAGTTCCCTTTTCCAGCCTATAGCAGACGTTCTCCTATGACGTCCTCCCGGTCTCGTCGCTCATGCGCACCCCCTGGGGGCGTGCAGCGTGGCTAATCATAGCCTATCTCTGCCCCCCACCCTCAGTTCCTCTAAACACCAAGATGGACTATATTTCTCCTGCCCCCATCCTCAGCTCTTCTCTAGGTCACCACAGACAGCTCTTGACCCACATCCTCCGCTCCCTCCTAGTTCACCATGGACAGGCTTTCTACTGAACCCGCCCCCCCCCCCCCCACAACCTCAGCTCCTCTGTAGGCCACCATGGACTGCCTTTCTCCTGCACTCCATCCTCAGCACCCCTCTAGGCCAACAATGACAGCCTTTCCTCTGTTCCCCAACCTGAGTTTCTCTAGGTTACAACAGATAGGGAGTTGATTTACTAAAGGCAAAGAGACTGTGCAAGTCAAGTTCTACTTTTGCAAGTGCAGTTGCTTCAGAGTTTTGTAAATGAGGTACATGCAAGGAAAAAGCACTTTTGCTCACACATGATTTGATGATGGAAGTCAACAGACCTCTCCCTCATATACAGTACTACGGTAAGCTCTAGAGCAACTGCCCCTGCAAAAGTGCACAGTCTATTTGCCTTTAGTAAATCAATCCCCTATCTGTCATAACCTAGAGAATCTCAGGTTGTGGAAAAGGAGAAAAGCTGTCCATGGCGGCCTAGAGAGGTGCTGAGGATGGAGTGCAGGAGACAGGCAGTCCATGTTGGCCTAGAGAGGTGCTGAGGATGGAGTGCAGGAGAAAGGCAGTCCATGTTGGCCTAGAGAGGTGCTGAGGATGGAGTGCAGGAGAAAGGCAATCCATGTTGGCCTAGAGAGGTGCTGAGGATGGAGTGCAGGAGAAGGCAGTCCATGTTGGCCTAGAGAGGTGCAGGAGAAGGGCAGTCCATGTTGGCCTAGAGAGGTGCTGAGGATAGAGTGCAGGAGAAAGGCAGTTCATGTTGGCCTAGAGAGGTGCTGAGGATGGAGTGCAGGAGAAATGCAGTCCATGTTGGCCTATAGAGGTGCTGAGGATGGAGTGCAGGAGAAAGGCAATCAATGTTGGCCTAGAGAGGTGCTGAGGATGGAGTGCAGGAGAAAGGCAGTCCATGTTGGCCTAGAGAGGTGCAGGAGAAAGGCAGTCCATGTTGGCCTAGAGAGGTGCTGAGGATGGAGTGCAGGAGAAATGCAGTCCATGTTGGCCTAGAGAGGTGCTGAGGATGGAGTACAGGAGAAAGGCAGTCCATGTTGGCCTAGAGAGGTGCAGGAGAAGGGCAGTCCATGTTGGCCTAGAGAGGTGCTGAGGATAGAGTGCAGGAGAAAGGCAGTTCATGTTGGCCTAGAGAGGTGCTGAGGATGGAGTGCAGGAGAAATGCAGTCCATGTTGGCCTAGAGAGGTGCTGAGGATGGAGTGCAGGAGAAAGGCAATCCATGTTGGCCTAGAGAGGTGCTGAGGATGGAGTGCAGGGGAAAGGCAGTCCATGTTGGCCTAGAGAGGTGCAGGAGAAAGGCAGTCCATGTTGGCCTAGAGAGGTGCTGAGGATAGAGTGCAGGAGAAAGGCAGTCCATGTTGGCCTAGAGAAGTGCTGAGGATGGAGTGCAGGAGAAAGGCAGTCCATGTTGGCCTAGAGAGGTGCTGAGGATGGAGTGCAGGAGAAAGGCAGTCCATGTTGGCCTAGAGAGGTGCTGAGGATGGAGTGCAGGAGAAAGGCAGTCCATGGTGGCCTAGAGAGGTGCTGAGGATGGAGTGCAGGCAAAAATCAGTCCATGGTGGCCTAGAGAGGAGCTGAGATTGGGGGGGCCTGTCCATGGTCAACTAGGTGGGAGCTGAGGATGTGGGTCGAGAGGCTGTCTGTGGTGGCTTAGAGAGGAGCTTAGGATGGGGGGCAGGAGTAAGATAGATCATCTTGGTGTTTAGAGGAACTGAGAATGGGGGGCAGATAGGCTATCATTGGCTCTTTACCCTGATCGGTGATGCAAATCACCACGCTTCATGCCCCAGGGGGTGCGAATGAGCGGAATGACGTCATAGGAGGACGTCTGCTATAGGCCGAATGGGAACTGGTTAAGAACAGGTAGGAAGTATAACTCCACCCCCCATCCTCTGCTCCTCTGTTAGCTACCATGGACAACCATTCTTTTGCCCCCCATCATCAGCTGATCTCTAGGCCACCATGGACAACCTTTCTTCTGCCTCAACGTCGGCTCATCTCTAGGTCTTCTTTTTGCCTGTTCTATGTACCATTTTGGTCTCAGTGTCTTGTATGGTTGATGAGAACTGGTTTTGTGCTGTTAAAGCATGTCACAGTATGAACTGGACAACAAAGGTAATCATTAACTTTTGTTAGGAAACAAGCTTACCCTCTCATAAGCCCAGTCCATTTTGAACTGTTTACTCTCAGCAAGGATCCTCACTGTCCGCTGTGTCACCTGGTCATGCTGGGGTTCAGGACTAATTATGTGGCATGGATTATCCTTCTCTTGTATGTTACTCTGTTTCCTCCAGCTGGGGCATTGTGGCTCCTGGATGTCCTATTTCCTCCTGGTATCACCCCCAAAGTGAATCTAAGCAACAACAGTTTTCCAGTGGTGCTGGGTAAGACATTTTCGCTGATTCATTCATGATATTTCTAGGAATGGGCGATTGTTTGTGATGAACATTGTGGCTATTAGTATTAACCTTATTATTATTTGTATTAATATTCTTTGTTTCCATTATGATAAGCTGGACGGGGGTCAGTTCACATTTCCCATCCACAATATCATTAAACAAAAGTGATTCACATCACGTCATCCATTGTTCACATAATGTAAATCTCCCATGAGTTCCTTTTATATCTGTGGCCACTGGCCCATAGAACATACAGTGCATATAACCAAAATGCAGCTCCATGTTTATTAGTTCTCATCAGTGATAAATATGAAACGATGATTTATTGAACAGGATAACCTTTAAGAACTACTGACAAAAAACATCTTAAAATAGTGTTTTAAAAAAAAAATATTTTCCTGGAATACAGCATCAATAATTAATAATAACGACATAATTATAATAATAATAATATTAATTAATTATGAGCAGAATCTATTGGATGACCTTTCACCAGTTCCAGCCAGATGTATCGTAAAGTGATACACTTATGCTGCGTACACACGATCTGAATTTCCGACAACAAATGTTCGATGGGAGCTTTTAGACGGATATTCCGACCGTGTGTAGGCTCCATCGGACATTTGCTGTCGGAATTTCTGACAACAAATGTTTGAGAGCTGGTTCTCAATTTTCCCGACAACAAAAGTCGGAAATTCCAATCGTGTGCATGCAATTTACGACGCACAAAAATCCACGCATGCTCGCAATCAAGCAGAAGAGCAGCACTGCCTATTGAACTTAATTTTTCTCGGCTTGTTGTACGTGTTGTACGTCACCGAGTTCTTGACGTTCGGAATTTCCAACAACATTTGTGTGACCGTGTGTATGCAACACAAGTTTGAGCCAACATTCCGTCAGAAAAAAAAAATCACGGTTTTGTTGTTGGAATGTCTGATCGTGTGTACGTGGCATTAGATACACTTAGCCCCCGTTCACGCTGAATCTGACTTTGAAATCGTGCGACTTCACTTGAAGTTGCATGTCAGTGCAAATTCTGGTGCGACTTGGTGGACATCGGTGTGACTTCCTGCACAAATGTCTATGCAAGTCGCACCTGAAATCACAAAAAATAATGCAGGAATGTTTTTTTCAAATCTGTGCGACCCCGCAAAGTTGGCGTTGCACTGATTTAAATTGTTCAATTGTCGACAACAGGGTGCTACTTGTCACGCGATTTGGACCTGTCAAATCCCATGACAATTTGCGGTGTGACGGGGGCTTAAAGTAACCAAGAAGAAACCATCTCCCAAATCTCAATGTAATGAAGTTGAAGAAAGGGTGACCTTATTAAAGGCTGGATGTATTATGTTTAAGATTATGAGAGGCCTGGTCCCAAGCTATCTCTGCTCTCGTTTTCATAAATGACCTTTCGTTAGATCACTCAGATCTACCGGTAGAGAGCTCCTTTACATCTCGGTGCCCAAGAAGATCCGGCGTGGTGGCCTTCTCCCACCAGGGTGCCATTCTATGGAATAGCCTTCCTGTCAAGCTCCAGGAGGCCCCTACTATTCCAGTCTTCCGTGGGTTACTGAAGACTTGGCTTTTCACACAAGCCTTCCCTGCGTAGCCTCTTTCTTCCACCCTTTCGGCCGCTCTGTGCTGCTTCTGGTTCCTGGGTCCTCTTTTCCCAGGAACTCTGCTGTGCGCGCCGGGACCCTTTGGGGTAAGACCGCGCTATATTAAGATACCTCTCAACTCAACTCATTTAAAATTCTGCCTGGTTGGCAACCATGGTTCCTTCCATAGATACAGTGTAGTGAGTGAACATTGTCACCGTAGCACAGAAAGTGTGTTGTTATTGGCAAGATCAATAGATGAAAATAAAGGATAGGCTGAAAAAATAAAACTGATGTAGCCACCACATCTGAGGACTGGTAAGCTGCAATATATGCCATTTAGGTTTTTGAGTTTAAATAAGCTTTAACTTAGTCATTGATCTATCCACACCAGGCAGTGATTGCTAAACCTCAGATGGCCTCGATCCTACAGATAACCTGCACACATACCAGGTAATCCATTAACTAAAACTTAAGCCGCAGCTTGTAAGGACTTCTCATGACATAACTAGAGTATCTCCTTCTGGTGGCAGGGTACCCCCCCCCCCATCTTTGGGATCTTATTTCAGTTACCTGCCACAGGCCTTTTAATGGGGACCTTACCTCTTGTATATGGTTGCATCAGGTATAAAGTGAAGAGTTTCTTCTTTTTTTTTTATCTTTCTTGCATGCAAATATATATAATGTTTTTTACTGTGTCTGTTACCTTCAGTGCCTGGCGCCTTTGGAAATCAACTAGAAGCAAAATTGGATAAAACAGAAGTTGTGAATTGGATGTGCTACCGTAAGAGTGAAGATTATTTCACCTTGTGGCTGAACCTAAACATGTTTCTTCCTCTAGGAATAGACTGCTGGATTGATAACATAAGGTATGATTAGACAGATTGCGCTTTCCTTTACAGTGGGTTGAATAGTCATAAATTTGGGGACTCTGCAGAGAATATTCACTTCTGTCTGATTACATGTATCTGTACCGGGGCTAATGGACACATTTGTTCTTCCCTCATTAGTTGAAAGTTCTTGTGATAATGGCTTTCATGGCAAAATTGTTCTCCAAGTCCACACCAGCATATAACTATACTAAAAATCTATTCCTAGGGAAGGCCGCCATCATGGTTCTTCCTGCCACTAGGGATGAGCTTCGTATTCGAGTCGAACTCACGTTCGACTCGAACATCGTATGTTCGATTGTTCATCTAATTACAAACGTTTTGGTCCGTTCGTGCCAAATTCGAGTGGCTTGTCTCGGCTCATAATTCACTGCGGCATTGCAGTGCATTGCTGGCTGATGATTGGCCAAGAATGCACTATGACCCGCATGCTTGGCCAATCACAGCGCGCAAAAAACGGTGAGCCATAATTGACCAAAGCCAGGGTGGCTTTGGCCAATTATGGCTCAGGGGGTTTAGTACACGCCCCACACTATATAATGCTGCCTGGAAGTCGGCCTTGTGTAGTGTGTTGGTGGTTTACAGAGAGAGAGAGAGAGAGAGAGAGAGAGAGAGAGTCATTTTTTGGAGATATGCCGCATACACACCATCACTTTATGTGATGAAAAAAAACGACATTTTCTGTGAAGTAAAAAAACAACGTTTTTGAAACTTCAATTTTTAAAGACGAAGTTGCCTACACACCATCATTTTTCTCACAATGTTCTAGCAAAGCGAGGTTACGTTCACCACGATTTTCCATTGAAGCTTGCTTCATAACTAGCTTCTGGGCATGCGCAGGTGTAAAAACTTTGTTTTAAACTACGTTTTTTGCTACACACGGTCAATTTCTGTGAAGTAAAAAACTACGTTTTGAAAAACGACACATAAAATTGAAGCATGCTTCAATTTTTTTTTGTCGTTTTTCAGAAGACATAAAACGACGTTTTCCCCCCACACACGGTCATTTAAAGTGACGTTTTTAAAAACGTTGTTTTTTTTCATCACAAGTGATGGTGTGTACGCGGCATTAGAGTTAGTAAGAGCAGGCAGGCTAGTCAGTTAGAGTTACAGTGTGTAGAGGATATATATGCATCCCAGGTGTTGTATATATACTTATACACTGTATTGAGTTTAGATAGATCCGCTCTTCCTAATATACTGGTAGGCAGGGCATCTATACCATCTTGCTAAGATTTTATAATTCCTTTCTTAAAGGCTACTAGATAAAGATAGTTTGTGAGTTAATTGAAAGGATCTTTCCCAGTCCGATCTAGGGACAACAATCCCCAGTTCTTGTTCCCACCTAGAAAGATATGATGACTCCTGCTCCACCTGTAACAGTTTTGAGGTGGCTTTGTGCTTGGATATCGAACAGACAAGCTGGGAGATATGGGTCCTGTGAGGGCCACATTGATACCTGTATGTAGCTTCTACTGTCCTTAGCATGATATGCACCATTGGCGTCCACACAGATTGCCATCTAAGTTGTGTTTGCCAATATCTATTGTACTTTGGACTGTCCTTCATGCTGCCTAGTTTTTCTATGTGTGGGCAGCTTTACTTTTCTTTTGTTGTTTAATTAGTGTTTATTGCGTCAGAAAATCTAGAATAATACAAACTGTCATAATAAGAAAATAGGTTCCGTCAGTGACCGGCATTGTAAACAAACAATACAGTAATATGGATATAAACAAGGCCATCACACAAATTCAATAATACGCAGTAGTCATATCTGCTAAGGCCACATTCATATGCTTAACAATAAGAACCATGCAATAGGAACCCCATTCAAAATGTACTTAGGAAGGCTAGACCTGTACATGTGTATGTAGTATATCACAGGACACTCTGATGGAGCAGAAGGATATCAAAACAGAATTAAATTCCCTTGTGTCCAAAACAGAAGACCGGTCCCCTGACGAATCCAAAGAAAAAATGGGAGGAGGAAGCAAAACTTTACCAAAACTTCAACTTTTTTCAATAGCACTTGGGAAAAAGGCATCCCAACTATGGGTTGGGTGTGTAATTAGTCAACCACAACTCAAGATTACTGGTTAGCTCATGACTGAGGTAGCAATAAGGGCCCATTGACACCCTTTTATGCCGCGTACACACAATCGGATTCTCCGTCAGAAAAATCTTGGATGTTTTTTTCCGACGGAATTCCGCTCAGGCTTGGCTTGCATACACACGGTCACACAAAAGTTCTCTGAACTTTTGACCGTCAAGAACGTGGTGACGTACAACACTACGACGAGCCAAGAAAATTAAGTTCAATGCTTCCGAGAATGCGTCAAATTGTTTCCAAGAATGCGTCGGAATTGCTACAGACTATCGTTATTTCCAATTGGAATTTTTTCCGTTTGAAAATTTGAGAACCAGCTCTCAAATTTTTGTTGGCTGAAATTCCGACAGGAAAAGTCCCATAGAGCCTACACACGGTCAGAATTTCCGACCAAAAGCTCACATCGGACTTTTCTTTTCGGAAATTAGACTCATTGTAGTCATACATATAGTACAGCTAGGACAGTTGCAAGCTTTACTTTTCTAGAAAATAAATACGTTTCTGTTTACAGAGTTGTTTATAACAAGACAACACGAACGGCTTCTAACGCACCTGGAGTCGATGTCCTTATCCCGGGATTTGGAAAGACATTTTCCGTTGAATATCTGGATAAAAGCAAGTTAGCTGGTAAGAAATTGTAAATACATTTGCTGTGACAAAAATGTAAATTCTGACTGTAAAATACAAACGTTAGATTTTGTTGCTTTTTGTCATGTAAAGTCACTTAAAATGAACCGTCCCCTCTTTTTGTGTACACCTGACACTGACAAGGCAGGAGCAAATGTCTGACAGAGGATCTAAACCTTCCACACTTTATTCAACACTAAGATAAAAAATGGTCAGGCTGGAATTCCAAAATTCAGGAGTTTTTGTTATAGGAAATCAAAATGGGATTCATTTGTGTTATTCAATGTTGTATTGCTCTTCGTAGGTTATCTTCACACCCTTGTACAAAACTTGGTGAACAACGGCTATGTGAGAGATGAGACGGTCCGTGCCGCACCCTATGACTGGAGACTTGCTCCCAGTAAGTATAAGTTCAGTCTGGGTTTAGAGGAATCGTTCACATTTCTCCTGACCGGGGTAATGGCTACTCTTTGCTATGAGTCCTCTCTATTGTTGTCTCTTAGGCCTCGTACACACGACGGGACATGTCTGATGAAAACGGTCCGCGGACCGTTTTCATCGGACATGTCCGCTGGCGGATTTTGGTCTGATGGCTGTACACACCATTACTTTATATTACTGAATATGGTTATAATAAAGTTCCTGCCTCTACTGCAGATGGACAGAAAGAATACTTTGAAAGACTACAGAAGCTCATCGAAGACATGTACAGAGAATATCAGAAACCAGTTTTTCTCACCGGGCACAGCCTTGGTAATATGTATATTCTGTACTTCTTGAATCATCAGCCTTCACAGTGGAAAAAGAAATATATTAAAGGATTTATCTCACTTGGAGCACCGTGGGGGGGAGCAGTGAAACCATTAATGGTCCTCCTGTCAGGTAAGTGCCATCATGACAATGACTTCTCACAATGTGTGCAATGTGAACTTGTGAAAAGCTACTGTACAGTACATTGTATCTCCCAGGCAAACACATATCATTATTGAAAGCACCCATTCTGATGCCCCGTACACACGACCGGGTTTTCCAACGGGAATACTGCGAGGAGAGCTTTTGGCCGGGAATCCCGGCCAAGTGTATGCTCCCTCGCAGTTTTTACGACGGGAAAACTGACAAACACGCCGGACAAAAAAAAACAAAAAAAGAGAACCAGCTCTCTTTTTTCCCGCCGGGATTCCCGACTGACTTTTTCCCGCCAGAAAACCCGGCCATGTGTAGCAGAAACCGGCCATTTTTGGCAGTATTCCTGTCGGGAAAAAACTCAGATGAAGCATAAACACGGTCGGGATTCCCGAGGAAAAGCTCTCATCTGAGTTTTCAGGAAAAGTAGAGAGCAGGTTCTCGAATTTCCCCTCAGGTTTTTAGACGGACCTTTTCCCGTCAGGAATCCCGGTCGTGTGTACTAGGCATTATGGTACAGCACATTGTATATTCCAGATAGTGAAGGTCACACTACACTAGGGCTAATTTATGACAGCACCTATTCTGAGCAGAGCACATTGTATATCCCAGATGGAAACAGACACCTTAAGGGTCATTTATTACAGCACCCATCGAAAGTACAGCACATTGTATCTCCTAGATGGAGATGGTCACACTATGGGTCATTTATGACAGCACCAATTCTGAGGGTACAGCACATTGTTTCTCCCAGATGAACATCCTATGGTTTATTTATTACAGCCCACCTTCTGAGGGTACAGCATGTTGTATTTACCAGGTAGAGATGTTCATACTACTGTAATTTATAATGGCACCCATTCTGAGGGTACAGCACATTGTATCTCAGAGCTGGAGATGGTCACACTAGGGTCATTTATGACAGCACCCATTCTGAGGGCACAGCACATTTCATCTTTTAGATGGACATGGTCACATTAGTGACCGATGAAGCTGACTGATGGTCTGATGTGCCTACACACCATCGGTTAAATAACCGATCGTGTCAGAACGCGGTGACGTAAAACACAACGATGTGCTAAAAAAAACGAATTTCAATGCTTCCAAGCATGCGTCGACTTGATTCTGAGCATGCACAGGTTTTTAACCGATGCTTTTGCATACTAACGATCGGTTTTGACCTGTCAGTTAGGCGTCCATCGGTTAAATTTTAAAGCAAGTTCTCTTTTTTTTTGACCGAAGGATAACTGACCGATGGGGCCCACACACGATCGGTTTGGACCGATGAAACGGTCCTTCAGTCCGTTTTCATCGGTTTTGGCCGATCGTGTGTACGCGGCATTAGTGTTCACATTTTTACTGCATTGTTGTGGGCGGGCAAGCATCTCTTTTAAATTCTGTCTCAAGAGTTTATCAGCAGAAACCTTAACTGCTTATTATATTTTCTCCCACACATCCACAATTATTATTATTATACAGGATTTATTTAGCGCCAACAGTTTACGTAACGCTTTACAATATAATAGGGAGAACAACAAACAGAAGCTTATGTGGTCTTCTTGCTCCAATAGGAGTATACACACATTACAATGTGGTCGTTTTTGGGACTTTTCTATTGTACTCTGTTTTATTCCAATGTTACAGACTTAAAGGGTTTGTATGGCTTTGGGGTTTAAAAAAAAAAAAAAATAACAAACCATACTTACTTCCACTGTGCAGTTTGTTTTGCACAGAGTGGCCCCGATCCTGGTCTTCTGGGGTTCCTCGGCGATTGTCTCGGCTCCTCCCCACAAGCACTAACCCCCTTCATGGGAAGCTCTCTCCCAAGTGGATTAGCTTGCGGGCGTGCTCCCCTGATACAGCCGGCGGCTATAGCCGCCGACTGTATCACTCAGCCCCGCCCCCGGCGCGCCGCGTCATTGGATGTGATTGAGGTGATGCATTAAGGTGAAAAAACATGAAGCTTTACAACCCCTTTAATGTCTTTGTTTTCTGGAATGGGCATTCACATTTTACTATGTATTCACAGGAGACAATCATGGGATTCCAATGGTTTCTAACATTAAAATTCGAGAAGAACAGCGAATGACGACCACAAACCCCTGGATGATACCCAACAACCTGGCCTGGCCTGAATCCCATGTCTTTATTTCCACCCCATCCTTTAACTATACAAACAGAGACTACCAGAAGTTATTCAAAGACATTGACTTTGAGGATGGATGGTACATGTGGGAAGATACAAAAGAGCTTCTGGATGGGCTTCCGCCACCAGGTGTGGAGATGTACTGCATCTATGGAACAGGTCACCCTACAGCAGAGACCTTCATCTACGGGGATGGTTTTCCTAATGAGCCACCTATAGATATCCACTATACAGATGGCGATGACACTGTGCACAAAAGAAGCCTGGAACTCTGTAAACGCTGGAAGACCCAACAGAAGGAGAGCGTTCATGTTATTGAACTGGATGGAATGGATCATCTCAGCATGGTCTTTAGCAACAGAACATTGGATGTTATTAATGAGATCTTGCTGGGGAATGACCACTAAACTCCAAGTTACTCCTCTGCATGCTACAGTGGTCCTTCCTATAGAACATAGATGATAGTATGGGGGTGTGAGTGTGTGTGAGTGTCTGTGCTGGTCAATGTGTGAGATTTCCTCCCTTCCATTATCAGACAATCTCAGGTGACATCACGTTCTATTCTGAGAACCAAATAAATTTGTTTACACTGAGTAGAACTGAAACATACAAATTCCCCTTTTTAAAGTGAACCTGTCACAAGCCAAATGCATCAGATGTTTTCTGCTAAAGTACTGTTACTAGATTAAAAACTTGGGGGAAAAAGAGACGTCTCTATAGATACATTTAATGCAGATCACCACAAATCTCTGCTACTAGAAAAGGTCCATATCCTGAAGACAGGAAGCACAATGGTGAACGGGTTAGTAGACAAGAAGTGCAATGGTGAGTGGGGGAGAAGTCAGGAAGCACAGTGCTGAGTGGGTGAGAAGTCAGGAAGCACAGTACTGACTGGGTATGCAGACAGGAAGTATAAGGCTAAGAGGCCTTTCGCACCGAGCGTCGGCGGTAAAATGCCGCTATTTTTAGCGGCGCTTTAGCGTCGGATTTATGGCGCTTTCCGAAAAAGGGTTAAGCCCGCCTGCAAAGTGCCGCTACAGCGGCGTTTTGCCAGCGGTACTGCCCATTGATTTCAATGGGCAGGAGCGCATTAGGAGCGGTGAGTTCACCTCTCCTAATGTGCTCCAAAGAAGCTGCTGGCAGGACTTTGTCTGACGCCCTGCCAGCGCACCGCTCCAGTGTGAAAGCCCTCGGGTGCTTTACGGGGGTGCAGACAGGAAGCACAGTGCTGAGTGGGGGAGAAGTCAGGAAGCACAGTGCTGATTGGGGGAGAAGTCAGGAAGCACAGTGCTGAGTGGGGGAGTAGACAGGAAGCACAGGGCTGAGCGGGGAAGCAGACAGGAAGCACAGTGCTGAGCGGGGAAGCAGACAGGAAGCACATTGCTGAGCGGAGGAGCAGACAGGAAGCACATTGCTGAGCGGAGGAGCAGACAGGAAGCACATTGCTGAGCGGAGGAGCAGACAGGAAGCCCAGTGCTGAGCGGAGGAACAGACAGGAAGCACAGTGCTGAGCGGAGGAGCAGACAGGAAGCACAGTGCTGAGCGGAGGAGCAGACAGGAAGCACAGTGCTGAGCGGAGGAGCAGACAGGAAGCACAGTGCTGAGCGGGGAAGCAGACAGGAAGCACAGTGCTGAGTGGGGGAGCAGACAGAAAGCACAGTGCTGAGCGGAGGAGCAGACAGGAAGCACAGTGCTGAGCGGAGGAACAGACAGGAGGCACAGTGCTGAGTGGGGAAGCAGACAGGAAGCACAGTGCTGAGTGGGGGAGCAGACAGAAAGCACAGTGCTGAGCGGAGGAGCAGACAGGAAGCACAGTGCTGAGCGGAGGAACAGACAGGAGGCAGAGTGCTGAGCGGAGGAACAGACAGGAGGCAGAGTGCTGAGCGGGGAAGCAGACAGGAAGCACAGTGCTGAGCGGAGGAGCAGACAGGAAGCACAGTGCTGAGCGGGGAAGCAGACAGGAAGCACAGTGCTGAGCGGAGGAGCAGACAGGAAGCACAGTGCTGAGCGGGGAAGCGGACAGGAAGCACAGTGCTGAGCGGGGAAGCGGACAGGAAGCACAGTGCTGAGCGGAGGAGCAGACAGGAAGCACAGTGCTGAGCGGAGGAGCAGACAGGAAGCACAGTGCTGAGCGGAGGAGCAGACAGGAAGCACAGTGCTGAGCGGAGGAGCAGACAGGAAGCACAGTGCTGAGCGGAGGAGCAGACAGGAAGCACAGTGCTGAGCGGGGAAGCGGACAGGAAGCACATTGCTGAGCGGAGGAGCAGACAGGAAGCACAGTGCTAAGGATGTAAGCAGAGAGGAAGCACATTGCTAGGCAGGTGAGCAAGCAGGAAACGAGCATTTACTAGATAAAGCTACTGTACAGTACATTGTATCTCCCAGACAAACACAAATTATTTTTGAAATGACCCATTCTGAGGGTACAACACATTCTATCTTCCAGATGGTGGTGGTCAACCTATACTTGTGGGGGGGGGGGGGGACTGCATACACATCTAAAGGCTGGAAGGTGTGGGTTAAGGGCTGCATAGATGCCAAAATTTTGATTGCCAAGAACGCGGTCACGTCCAACGCTACGACGATCTGAGAAAAATGAAGTTCAGTGATTCCGAGCATTTTTGTGCTTAGGAATTGCATACAGACGATCGGAATTTCCAACAAGAACTTTTGCTGTCGGAAAAATTGAGAACCAGCTCTCAAATTTTTCTTGTTGGAAATTCCGACAGCAAATGTCCGATGAAGCCTACACACGGTCGGAATATCCGACCAAAAGCTCACATGGAACATTTGTTGTCGGAAATTCCAACTGTGTGTACGCGGCATTGGAGTAAAAGAGGGTATAACTAAGGATCTGTAGGGTGTCTGAATTCACAAAGCTCCTGTAGCACCACCCACAAGAAGGCTCCTGAAGCACCACCCACAAGCTTTCTCTCCATGACACCAGACCAGATGCCCAGTAGACTCTTCCTCTGTGAGCTATGGTAGGTCCAGGGTCAGCCACACAGACTTCACACCCTCAGGTCACCCACTTGAGGCCACATGGCAGCAAGTGCTGGGGGAGGCAACACCCCAGACTGATGCAATCCTCTCCTAGGAATGCCCATGAGGTCCTAGAATTTAAATACAGGCACCCAGCATGCCTTGGGGCACCTCCCGTTCTAATTGGCGAGGGCTGTATGAATATTCATGCTACCATCTGCATGGTTTCCACCTACTATCCAGCACTTTCCATAGTTGCTAGGACAGTGTGAAACTTCAAGACAGCATAAGCAGCACTACACTAGCCAATCACCACTCTCTGATAAAGTAATACTTTTTTTTATTTTCTAAAATAACAAACATATTATACTTACCTGCTCTGTGCAGTTAGTTTTGCAGTGCAGCCCCTATCCTCCTCTTCTCTGGTCCCTCGCCAGCACTCCTAGCCCCTCCCACTGCATGCCCCCACAGCAACTAGCTTGTGAGGGCACCCAAGCAGGTGTGTCCATTCACCCACAGAGCTGAGGCTCGGCCCCACCCCCTCTGTATCCTGATTGGCTCATTGGCTGTGATTGACAGCAGCGGGAGCCAATGACTCCTGCCAAAAGCAAATCAGGAGTGCGAGTCCCTGGAGAGCCAAGGTTCTCGTGGACATTTCTGGAATGAGAGGGGGCTCAGGTAAATATTAGGGGGGGGCTGGAGGAGCTCCTGCACACAGAAGATGTTTTACCTTCATGCATTTACAACCACCAGACATTACCTAGCTCATACCTCCCAACCGTCCCTGATTTTGAGGGACTGTCCCTGATTTGGAGCAAAGTCCCTCTGTCCCTCCTCATTTGTCCCTCATTTTGGTCTGATCTATAAAGTTGTATATAAAATGCACTCCTTATCTTTCAAAAAGCGTTTCCCAGTGCTAAACCTTTCACCCAGATTCTAAATGGCTGCATTTGTAAACTTCAAAAGCCAATATAAAGGAACATTAGGGGTAAAAATAAGCACTTGTGGGTTCACCTAATAATTTATTTTTGTATAATTCTCTTCCACGGGGGTGGGGCAAGGGGTGTGTCCTATGCCTACATACTTTTGCTAATAGGTCTCCTTCGTTACCATCTCAAAAAGTTGGGAGGTATGCTAGCGATCTCTCTGTTAATCAGAGAAACCAAAAACTATTATACACTCATCCTAGCACCTACCTAGGAGCATGCTATATTAACCACTTAAGCCCCGGACCAATATGCTGGCTAAAGACCCAAGGGGTTTTTACAGTTCGGGACTGCGTCGCTTTAACAGACAATTGCGCGGTCGTACGACGTGGCTCCCAAACAAAATTGGCGTCCTTTTTTCCCCACAAATAGAGCTTTCTTTTGGTGGTATTTGATCACCTCTGCGGTTTTTATTTTTTGCGCTATAAACAAAAATAGAGCGACAATTTTGAAAAAAATGCAATATTTTTTTACTTTTTGCTATAATAAAAATCCCCCAAAAACATATATATAAAAAAAAAAATTTTCCTCAGTTTAGGCCGATACGTATTCTTCTACCTATTTTTGGTAAAAAAAAAAATCGCAATAATCGTTTATCGGTTGGTTTGCGCAAAATTTATAGCGTTTACAAAATAGGGGATAGTTTTTTTGCATTTTTATTTTTTTTACTAGTAATGGCGGCGATCAGCGATTTTTTTTCGTGACTGCGACATTATGGCGGACACTTCGGACAATTTTGACACATTTTTGGGACCATTGTCATTTTCACAGCAAAAAATGCATTTAAATTGCATTGTTTATTGTGAAAATGACAGTTGCAGTTTGGGAGGTAAACACAGGGGGCGCTGTAACATTTAGGGATCACTGTGTATGTGTTTACTAGTGTAGAGGGGTGTGGCTGTAGGATTGACATCATCGATCGAGTCTCCCCTATAAAAGGGATCACTCGATCGATGCGCCGCCACAGTGAAGCACGGGGAAGCCGTGTTTACATACGGCTCTCCCCGTTCTTCAGCTCCGGGGAGCGATCGCGACGGAGCGGCTAAAAACAAATAGCCGCACCGTCGTCCCGGATCGCTCCCCGAGCGGACCCGACCTCCGCATGTACCGACCCCCCACCCACGTCTAGGCAGGCACGTACAGGTACGTTGATGTGCCTGTCCGTGCCATTCTGCCGACGTAAATGTACATGAGGAGGTCGGGAAGTGGTTAAAGGCCCATACACACGATCTGACTTTTTGACAACAAATGTCCGACGGACCTGTTTTAGCGGACAATCTGACCGTGTGTACGCTCCATCAGACAAACTTTTTCGCTTTTTCATTGGACAAATGTTTGCTGTGATAACAGACAAACTTTCCGGCAACAAATGTCCTACGTCGGCTAATCCGATCGTGTGTACACAAGGCCATCGGACTAAAGTCCAAAGTACAAACACGCATGCTCAGAACCAATGCTAAAGATCAGACAACAATAGCAGAAGTTGCCCAAAGGGTGGCGTTGAAGAGAAGATAAACCATGTTGTACGTCTATTGCGTGTTTGTTGGCTGAAAATGTCCTGCCGTGTGTATGCATATCAAGTTCACGGACAACGCCCTTTGGAGCAAAATCCACGGAAAAGTCAGTTGGAAGTCCGATCGTGTGTATGAGGCTTAACATTGAGGCAGTTCCCCGACTTACAGATGAGCCATCACTGTGTGCAGTAATAAAATACAGAGTTCCTCTGAAAAGTGCTGTCCTGTGTCACTACACATGGTAACTGGGTAGATCTTGCATTAGAAGGGACGTGCTGAGCCCAGGGGCGGATTCAGAGTCTAGTCTCGGGAGGGGCACTGCCAGAAAATATATATATATTTTTTTGTGTGGGCAATTTATCAGGGAAATGGCTGGTGTTGGCGCTTCAATAATCCTGGCACCATGGTTAATATGGTGTCAGGAGGACTGAAGTGCATTATTTCTATTATTACATTGGAATATGAAATGAAATGGTTCAACTCACCATAATGCAGAATCAGTGGGAGCCCTCAGCGTGTCACTTGCCACGTCGCCTGCCACGCGTTGCTGATTGTCACTTGCCTGCCACCAGATGCAGATTGTCACTTGCCACGTCACCTGCCACACCTTGCGGATTGTCACTCGCAATGTCCCCTGCCACACCTTGCGGATTGTCACTTGCCTGCCACCAGATGCAGATTGTCACTTGTTGCAGATTGTCACACGTTGTGAATTGTCACTTGTGTGCCACAGATGCAGATTGTCACTTGCCACATCACCTGCCACACCTTGTGGATTGTCACTTGCCATGTCACCTGCTACACCTTGTGAATTATCACTTGCCTGCCACCAGATGCAGATTGTCACTTGCCACGTCACCTGCCACACATTGCGGATTGTCACTTGCCACACGTTACGGATTGTGACTTGCCTGCCACAGATGCAGATTGTCACTTGCCACGTCACCTGCCACACATTGCGGATTGTCACTTGCCACACGTTACGGATTGTGACTTGCCTGCCACAGATGCAGATTGTCACTTGCCACACCTTGCGGTTTGTCACTTGCCACGTCACCTGTCACACCTTGTGGATTGTCACTTGCCACGTCACCTGCCACATGTTGCGGATTGTCACTTGCCTGCCACAGATGCAGATTGTCACTTGCCACACCTTGCGGTTTGTCACTTGCCATGTCACCTGTCACACCTTGTGGATTGTCACTTGCCACGTCACCTGCCACATGTTGCGGATTGTCACTTGCCTGCCACCAGATGCAGATTGGCACTTGCCACACCTTGCGGATTGTCACTTGCCACATCACCTGCCACACCTTGTGGATTGTCACTTGCCATGTCACCTGCTACACCTTGTGGATTATCACTTGCCTGCCACCAGATGCAGATTGTCACTTTCCACGTCACCTGCCACACATTGCAGATTGTCACTTGCCACACGTTACAGATTGTCACTTTCCTGCCACAGATGCAGATTGTCACTTGCCACACCTTGCGGTTTGTCACTTGCCACGTCACCTGTCACACCTTGTGGATTGTCACTTGCCACGTCACCTGCCACATGTTGCGGATTGTCACTTGCCTGCCACCAGATGCAGATTGGCACTTTCCACACCTTGCGGATTGTCACTTGCCACGTCACCTGTCACAATTTGTGGATTGTCACTTGCCACGTCGTCTGCCACATGTTGCGGATCGTCTTTTGCCACGTCAACTGCCACACATTATGGATCGTCGCCTGCCACACCTTGCGGATTGTCACTTGCCTGCTAAGGTGGTCTTTTGCTTGTCTCTTGCTGTGTCCCAGAGTCAGGCAGCAGAGAGATAATGAAATCTCTCTGCTGCTCACGCTGCCTGCACAGTGAGGGCGGAAGTTACTGCAGGGCGGGCGCGGGACGGTGAGAGATGATCTCATCTCTCTGCTCCGCGTCCGCCGGCTCTCTGATTGCCCAGCTGCCCGCTCACACCGAGCCTGCTCTCTCACCCGCCCACACACTGAGCCACACAGCAGCCCGGCCCACAAACCACGCCCGCGGAGCCGCCCGCTCTGTCACCCGCAACAAATTTCTCGGGGGAGGCAATTGCCCCCCTGGATCCGCCCCTGGCTGAGCCCGCACCCACTCCACCAGTCCAATGTACCTTTGTTACCTCGCTCCCAGTAACAGAATGGGGTCTTGTGCACATAGCGTGGTCTTCATGCGCGCTCATTAACTTCTTCCTTCTTTTCTTTGGGGGGGGGGGATGGGTAGTATAATTGATAAACTTTTGATAAGACAAATTTGTATCTAGTTCTTTCCTGCAATGTTCATTTGTGTCTTTTATGTAAACGATGGAGCATAAGAATGTACAATGCTGAATGGAAAGTTGAAGTTAATAATAAAATAAAAATTTGATTATAAAAAAAATAAAAAAATCCTTCCTTCTTGTACCATGTGACCAGGCCATAGATCTCTATAACGTAGGTTCTGGTCCAGTTGCTAATGGATACGGACTGCTAGGGAGGGAGCCAGGTAATGATCCCCCCTGCGCTACCAAAGGATCTGTCACCCTCTATGGATGGGCCACCAATGCGATCCAGCGGTTGCGGCAGCTGATAACAGAGATGAGTGGAGGAAAGATGGCCTCCACTCATCTCTATGGTCTAGGAGGACTGGAGCAACATGATGATGTCACTTCCGGCTCTGGCCTAATGTAAACAAGACATTTTTTTTATTTAGAGCACTAGATCAATGTTTTTTCTTTTTATCTAATGTGTTACATTGAAGAGGAGAAATGTGGGGTCTTATATACCACAGATCTCCCCATAAAGAGGACCTGTCACTGCTTATTTCTATCACAAGGGATAGAAAGTTTACATTCCTTGTGATAGAAATAAAAGTGATCAAAAAAATGTTTTTGTTTTAAAGGGACAATGGAAAAGTAAATTAGTGACCGAAAGTGGAACTATGGAAAATAAAGGTAGCCACCCTCTGACAGGAAGTAGGACCATAGGGAAGGAAGGTAGTAACCTTATGACAGGAAGTAGGACTATGGAAAAGAAAGATAGTCCCCCTCTGACAGGAAGTAGGACCATAGAGAAGGAAGGTAGACACCTTCTGAAAGGAAGAGGGACCATAGAGAAGGCAGGTAGTCACCTTCTGACAGGAAGTAGGACTATGGAAAAGGAAGGTTAGTCCCCCTCTGACAGGAAGTAGGTCTATGGAAAAGGAAGGTAGTAACCTTTTGACAGGAAGTGGGACCACCGATAAGGACCATGGAAAAGGATGGTAGTCATCTTTTCACAGGAAGTGTGACCATGGAAAGGGAAGGTAGTCCCCCTCTGACAGGAAGTGTGACCATGGAAAGGGAAGGTAGTCCCCCTCTGACAGGAAGTGTGACCATGGAAAAGAAAGATAGTCCCCCTCTGACAGGAAGTGTGACCATGGAAAAGGAAGGTAGTCACCTTATGACAGGAAGTAGGACTATGGAAAAGAAAGATAGTCCCCCTCTGACAGGAAGTGTGACCATGGAAAAGGAAGATAGTCCCCCTCTGACAGGAAGTGTGACCATGGAAAAGGAAGATAGTCCCCCTCTGACAGGAAGTGTGACCATGGAAAAGGAAGATAGTCCCCCTCTGACAGGAAGTGGGACCACCGATAAGGACCATGGAAAAGGATGGTAGTCACCTTTTCACAGGAAGTGTGACCATGGAAAGGGAAGATAGTCCCCCCCTCTGACAGGAAGTGTGACCATGGAAAAGGAAGATAGTCCCCCTCTGACAGGAAGTGTGACCATGGAAAAGGAAGATAGACCCCCTCTGACAGGAAGTGTGACCATGGAAAAGGAAGATAGTCCCCCTCTGACAGGAAGTGTGACCATGGAAAAGGAAGGTAGTCCCCCTCTGACAGGAAGTGTGACCATGGAAAAGGAAGATAGTCCCCCTCTGACAGGAAGTGTGACCATGGAAAAGGAAGGTAGTCCCCCTCTGACAGGAAGTGTGACCATGGAAAAGGAAGATAGTCCCCCTCTGACAGGAAGTGTGACCATGGAAAAGGAAGATAGTCCCCCTCTGACAGGAAGTGTGACCATGGAAAAGGAAGATAGTCCCCCTCTGACAGGAAGTGTGACCATGGAAAAGGAAGATAGTCCCCCTCTGACAGGAAGTGTGACCAGGGAAGATAGTCCCCCTCTGACAGGAAGTGTGACCATGGAAGGGAAGATAGTCCCCCTCTGACAGGAAGTGTGACCATGGAAAGGAAGATAGTCCCCCTCTGACAGGAAGTGTGACCATGGAAAAGGAAGATAGTCCCCCTCTGACAGGAAGTGTGACCATGGAAGGGAAGATAGTCCCCCTCTGACAGGAAGTGTGACCATGGAAAAGGAAGGTAGTCCCCCTCTGACAGGAAGTGTGACCATGGAAAAGGAAGGTAGTCACCTTATGACAGGAAGTAGGACTATGGAAAAGAAAGATAGTCCCCCTCTGACAGGAAGTGTGACCATGGAAAAGGAAGATAGTCCCCCTCTGACAGGAAGTGTGACCATGGAAAAGGAAGATAGTCCCCCTCTGACAGGAAGTGTGACCATGGAAAAGGAAGATAGTCCCACTCTGACAGGAAGTGTGACCATGGAAAAGGAAGATAGTCCCCCTCTGACAGGAAGTGTGACCATGGAAAAGGAAGATAGTCCCCCTCTGACAGGAAGTGTGACCATGGAAAAGGAAGATAGTCCCCCTCTGACAGGAAGTGTGACCATGGAAAGGGAAGGTAGTCACCTTATGACAGGAAGTAGGACTATGGAAAAGAACGATAGTCCCCCTCTGACAGGAAGTGTGACCATGGAAAAGGAAGATAGCCCCCCTCTGACAGGAAGTGTGACCATGGAAAAGGAAGGTAGTCCCCCTCTGACAGGAAGTGTGATGATGGTCGGAGGGGACAGTCCCATACAATAGCCCAGTGTGCTGTCACCTAATCGGTAATTCCGATGGGAGTGGCTTGCTTAGGTTTAACAAGACTGCTAAATGCAAATTGCCCGTTTGACACGGAAGACGGAAGTCAATCGGCTGCAGTAATCCCGCCCTCTGCCGCTTGCCAGCCAATCCCCCATTAGTGTGTTCAGACACTAGAGGCTCAGCTGTTCCTCTCTCGGGAACGGAGTACAGTTCTCTAGAGGAGGAGGGGCTCCGGGAAAATGGCCGCTGTGCTCCTCTAGTGATCGCATTTCCCGAATTCCAGAATTAGGCGCCGAGATTCAACTGAGGAGAGGAAACCAGCGTCTGTGACAGGACAGGTGAGAGAGAAGTCCGACCTGTCCATTGACACGGATACTACCCCCCCTCCTCCATCGCTATATATATTTATATAGACCCCATCACTATATATACACATATCTATATAGCCCCTTAATACCTCCTACTCCTTCTAAGACTTTTTCAGAGTCTCTCCCATCCTCTGGAACTTTGTACCCCAATCCGTCCGCTAATATCTATTCTGCCTACTTTTAGGTAATCCCTGAAAACCCTTCTCTTCAGGAAATCCTACCCCACCTCCACCTTTACAGTCCGCTCATCCCTCACAGAGATCACCTTCTGTACTACATGCCTCTCCCTATTAGATTGTAAGCTCTCAGGGACAGGGCCCTCCTAACCCTCTTGTATTCAATTGTATTGTATCTGCACTGAGCTGTCTCCCTTTATGTTGGAATGTGCTGTGAAAACTGTTGGCACTAAATAAATCCTGTATAATATATTTATAAAGACTGTCACCCCCCCCCCCCACAATGATTTTTTATATATATTTATACATAGACCTCTTACTGTCATTTATGGATATCTACATAGACCCCTCCCTCTTGCTGTCCTACATATTACTATACATAGGTCCCCCCTTTTTCTTTTTTCCCTTTCCCCCCCCCCCCCTTTCTTTCTTTTTTCACTATATATAATATATATGTGTGTGTGTGTGTGTGTGTGTGTGTGTGTGTGTGTGTGTATGTGTGTATATATATATATATATATATATATATATATATATATATATATATATATATATATATATATATGATTTATTTTTTTCCACACACAGAGTGACCTCTCCCTTCCCGTTCCATATATATCTATTCATACACTTCCTGATCTGCTGTGTATGGATACCATCCTCTGAGTCCAGGACTTGAGCACTGTAAATCTTTTCTATTCTAGAACCGATCCGAAGATGGAGAGCCGACGTCAGCCACTCAAACGACTCTGTGAGTGTATTGTGTCTGTGTGTGTGTGATGGGGGCCATCTTCCTATAGATTATACAGTGAGCATTCTGCTTGTGAAGCCTAAAACTTCACAAGGAACAGACCGTCCAACTCATCTCCTTTAACCACTTCCCGACGGCCGTACGACTTTATAAGGCCGCAGGGTGGTTGTAATTCTCTAACACGCCGTCCTCCGCTCCTCCTGGCCACTGGGGAGCGCGCCGGCCGCATCACAGAGATGCCGATGCGCGTGCCTGGCGGCCGTGATGTCCGCCAGGCTCCCGCGAATGGTGGTTACAGAGACAAGGACGTGGATCTGTAACCCCTTCAATGCCAGTCACATTTATACAGTAATTAGTGCATATTTATTTGACCCCCCCCCCCCCCCCCCCCGCTGAGTTTACCGGGATCTACTATTCTTGCTTCCAGTTAACTCAGATGTGTAAGAAAGAACTCATAGCACAATAACCCTCAAAGTATAAACCTCTTTAATTAAAATGTTAAAGGGGGTTGTAAACCCTCGTGTTTTTTCACCTTAATGCATTGAGGTGAAAAAAAACTTCTGGCAGTGGCCGGCCCCCTAGCCTCCCATTCCCTCCCTCGTTTTACTTACCTGAGACGCACTGTCCCTCTCTGCACGGGGTCCCAGCTCTTAATTGGATAGATTAATAGCAGAGCAACAATTGGCTCCTGCTGCTGTCAATTAAATCCAATGACACGAGGGGCGGAGCTGGGCCGAGTCCGGCATTCCTGTTTATTAAAAAAACATTTTTTTTACTTTCTGCTATAAAACGTCCAACATCTTTTTTTTAATTTCTTAATCGATTTAGGCCAATGTGTATTCTGCTACATATTGATTGGTTTGTGCAAAAGTTTATAGCATCTACAAACAAAGGCATATTTTTATTTTTTTGCTGGTAATGGCAGCAATCGGCGACTTCTAGTGGGACTGCGATATTGCGGCAGACAAATCGGACACTGAGACTTTTTGTGTACCAGTGACACTAATGCAGTGATCAGTGCTAAAAATAATATGCAGTCACTGTACTAATCACACTGTTTGGGAAAGGGTTAACATCAGGGTGATCAAAGGGTTAACTGTGCCTAGGTTGTGCTTACTCACTGTGGGGGAGGTGCTTTGACTAGGGGAAGGGCCAAGATCTGTGTCCCTGCCTTGCAGAAAAACAGGATCAATACCTTCCCTTCTGACAGAATGACAATCTGCCTTGTTTACATAGGCAAATTGTTTTTCTGCCTGTGTCCTGTTTAATTGGTGGGCGCCGGAAGATATCGTATCTGCGGTACCCACCGTTTGGCTCCCACTGTGTGATCACAGTGGGAGCAGGTGACCAGCGGCGCGCTCCCCAGACCTGGGAGTGTCAGATCACGTACTAGGTACGTGATCTGGCACAGATTGTCCACTTTGCTGCATTAAATGTATGCTGGGCAGTCTGTAAATGGCTAAAACTGGTGCTGTTCTGCATAGTAGCCAATCGGCTTCCAGTTTTTTTGCTAAAACTGAATTGAACAAGCGGATGTTAGAAGCTGGCTACCATGCACAGCTGCATCGGATTCTGAGTACCCAAGTTTTCGTAAAGCTCCTTGTCTGTGTCTCGGGGGAATGGCGCGTGCAGTGTGACATTCTGTATGATACATGGATTTCTCTTTCTCATATGTGTGTGTGTGTGTGTGTGTGTGTGTGTGTGTGTCTCGTGCCCCAGGTTTCCATGCAGTTCCTTATTCTGTGTTGGTCTTCAGGCTCAGATTCGGAGAATGATTTGCCCAGGAAGAAACGATTTAATGCCTCAGAAGAGGAGATGGAGAACAGAGATCCTGGGGAGCTGGAGGGCAAGTGCAGAGATAGCTGGTCTTCTCTACTACGGATAACTGAACAGGAAATCAAGCCAGACACCCCAGCCATTCCATCCATCATATCACGCATCCAGATGTTAAAGGACAGCCACGAGAGAGGTGGGTACTCCCTAGCGGTGGATCTCTGAGGGTGTGAAGGAATCCTGTTCTGGGTGGTCAGGGGGGGACAATTTTTTGCTGTCATCAGTCAGTCTGCAGGGCAAATAAAGACGACACAAGGTGTTAATGTATTATAGTGTTTATTTACATTTTCTGTTGCAGATCTATCTCTGGATTTTGTAGAGGAGGGTCAATCTGAGGCTGATGACAGGAAGGTCAGTGCGCTGTTGAGTGACATTTTTGGATCATTTACAATGTTTGGGATCTGACTGTTGTTGTGGTTCCACACTGTTCTTTGCCAATATTTCAGTGTAACGTGCTGGGAGCAGGGTGTGTTCTCTTTAAAGGACAAGTCCACCCTAACTCCAAAATCTCTACATCTTCAGACATCCATGAACTAACACTAACCTATCTAAACCTGTAAAGAAGAAATTGGTATACATAACTTTTTTTGTGAAGCCGATCTCATGCTGAGCTGTCAGCTGTAGCTTCGCTGTGGAGGGGGGTGCAGAGGACACTGCTGACAACGGAAGCCCCCATAGTAAGTCTATGGGTGAAGTCCTTTCCCATTCATTTCCCAGGCGCTGTCGGCTGTGTCCCTGCAGAGTTTCCGCCGCTGGAAACCGCACCGGATCGGCTTTATAAAAAGGTATGTGTACTGATTTCTTCTTTATAGGGCTAGATGGGTTAGGAATATATCGTGGATGTGGTGATTTTAGTGTTTTGGTGGACCACCCCTTTATTATGGTCGCTGCATCATTTCCATCTTTCCCTTTTTTTTTTTTTACTTGCAGGACGACTCGGGACAGCTGCAGCCAGATCTGGACCAAGAAGGGGAAATACAGGCGGGTAAGAACTAAATATATATTTTTTCATGGTTTAGGCTACCTGAAACACCAACCATTTTGAAGAAAAAAATATTTATTTTTTACTTTCTGCTATTAAACCTATCCAATAAAAACATTTAAAAATGCAATATTCTTCTAAATTTAGGCCAATATGTATTCTGGTACATGGTTGTTGGTACAACAAATCCCAATAAACATATATATTGATTGGTTGGCGCAAAAGTTAGTGTCTATAAACTATGGAATATATACTAGAATTATTATTTTTTTTTTTTTTTCTGTTTTTATCCTATTAATATACATAGGTGGTAAAAAGACACAAGTCCATCTAGTTCAACCAAAAGTGTGTGTGTGTTTGTTACAATCCCATATACTGTATACCCACTGTTGATCCAGAGAAAGGCATCACAGCAGAGACGGCACACGCCCCCTACCTAATAGTGCAGAATTGCGTAATAGATACATGATTCTGCACAGAGCGGCTGTCCTATAGCAGTAAGCCTGCTATGGGGTGGTTAATGGTCTGGCTATGTATATGGACTGTCACTTGGTGTCTGGTAATGGCTATTTATATGGCCAGTCATTTTGAGCTAGGGTTGCATGGAGTTATAAAGGGTCTCCCCAGTAAATGGTCCGATAATGGTTGTGTATATGACAAATCACTTGGTGTAGTGTTGTAATAGTATGCCAGCATTCTTTCATATGGCAATCATTGTTTTGCGGTATTTCCTCCTTCAGAATGCAGCACTGAGGGTTTGAACAAAAAACAACTTGCAGAAGGACTCGTCCCGTTGGCTCAGAGCACTTTAGCTACTCGGCATCCTCTGCCTTCATTAGAAGATGACCCGCCCAGTGTGGAGACAGCTAGCCGCCTCCGGAAGGTCAGTTCTTGGGTGTTGAGTGGGAAGAAAGGCTTAATGGATGGAGTGGTACAAAATGATTGCTAGTGTTGGTATACAAGTTTCACCTTTGCAGCTGCAGATTAAATTCTCTACCCTCTTTACAAGTAATAGACAAAACTGGGCCCTGGCAATGCAGTTACTCATATCTGTACATATATTGCTCAAGGAACGTCAGGAGGAGGTGGACATGGTGTGTGCAGTTGTGGATCGCAGTAATCCCTGGAGAGCTGTGTCTATGAGACAGAGAAAGAGACCACTTGAACAAGTCGGCAAGGTAAGGGGTATCTGTAATGGTATAGCGGGACTTAGTGTGAGGTGTTGGCGGTCACCGGAATAGGTGGGGTGGCAGTGGACAGTCACATGTAAGGCATGGTACTAGGCAGTAACACAGCAGTGTTCATGCTGGACCACCAGGAAAAATATTGTGTATCTGGTGCCACTTTGGGCCCACAGCACAAGGTCACTTCACTGGGTGCCATGCTTTGTCTGTAGAATAATGTCACTTTACTGGGTGCTACACGTTTGCAGTGCAATATCACTTGTGCCACGCTGGTCTTCAGGCCAAGAGGTACACACTGATTTCTGGGTGTCACTTGTGGTGGAACATGGCTCTTCTTAAGTCCTGTCTTGGCTTACTTTGCGACACTGCTCTGCAGAGTGCCAGTAGAAAGAAAAGGCGGCGACGGGTGAAAACAGGACGAGGGCGAGTGAAAATGGGACCCATGACGGATGACTCCAGCGTAAGTGAACCCCCTGATGCTTTGTGTCAGGCAGTGCTGTATTGTGCTCCCATCTACTGAAGTTGTAATCTTAAACTGACGGTGCGGTTCATTCTATCTCCTGCTGACTTCCAGATATACAGTACAAATGCACTACAGATCTTGGGACATACACCTCCCCCCCCCCCTGCTCCCCTCTTGAAGGCTGATCATGGCAAAGTCAGCAATTAACAGTTTTTGATTTTGTTTTCAGGGCTCAGAGTCTACAGAACTGTCTCTGGAAAGCAACGAAGGGTCTCTTGATGTCTCTACAGAGCGATGTGTCTCTTCCCTGGAGATTCGGCTTCAAAGAACTTGCAGCAACGGTAAGGATTATGCTATCGTAGGTGGGGTTTTTTTTTTTTAGGTGGCAAATAAGTATACAGTATATGTGTGTTTTTTTTTATTTTTTTTTTGTTCATGGGATAGGGACATGACCCTGTGAGTTGGCTGGGAGCAAATGGGGCCCATGTTGGTGATCAAACTTGTACATCAGTTTTATGTCTTTACAGACTCCCTGCCCCCAGAGGAGCTTCCATCCTCATTTGATGTTGCGGATGAAGATGGGTCCAGGGAAGGTAAGTCTAAGGAAAGGATTAGATGCACAGCTTTTACGGAATATATGGCTGGTGTCTGTATATGCACAGTGAGAACTATACAGGATCTCCTGTGTCCATCTTAAAGGGGCTGTAAAGG
Source organism: Rana temporaria (assembly GCF_905171775.1). NCBI lineage: Eukaryota > Metazoa > Chordata > Amphibia > Anura > Ranidae > Rana > Rana temporaria. The sequence goes on from NC_053499.1 coordinate 142,031,696, forward strand.
TACAATTTATTTATTTTTCCCCCTAAATAGCTTCCTTTACCTTAGTGCATTCCTCCACTTACCTCATCCTTCGCTTTTGCTTTTTAAATGTCCTAATTTCTTCTGAGAAATCCTCACTTCCTCTTCTTTTGTCTTTAACTCCACACAGTAATGTGAGGCTTTCTCCCTGGTGTGGAGTGTCGTGCTCGCCCCCTCCCTTGGACTACATGAGAGTCAGGACGCTCTCTACGTTGCAGATAAAGTTGCTGTGTTTAGAGGGCGTCCTGACTCTTCTGTAGTCCAAGGGAGGGGGTGAGCATGACACTCCACACCAGGGAGAAGGCCTCGCATTACTGGACTGCACTAAGGTAAAGGAAGCTATTTAGGGTGGAAAAATGTACCTTTTTACAACCCCCTTTAATAATAAAATGCAATTAAAGTGGTTGTACCCTCAGACATATAAAATGTGAACAAACATATCCCTCTATAGTCTGTCTCAATTTAAGAGCACTACGTGTCATTTCTGTCTGTCTTGCTTCCTTCCTTTATCAGCATGAATCACTTCTGACAACTTTTTCCTGACGCTAAGATAAAAAAGGTGACGGGAGGAACCGCTAGCTGATTTTGTCCCCTGTGTTGAGCGGTGTCTCCTAAAACACAGTGAAATGTCAATGTATCAGATGTACTGAATATATTCATATTTTGCCCAGACATTCTGTCCTGAATTACAATCATCAGATCTCAGACTCTGTTCAATGAATGATGGATATGGTAACATATCGCTATTCTCTCTCTTCTACTCAGCTGTAGACAATGGGGACCAGAGGCGGGTGACTATGAATAGTTCTGAGCTGATTGACCGCATATTTGAAGGCGTTTTAGATGTTAGTGAACTGTCAGAAGAACATTTTTCGGATGAAGTGGATCTTCCTCCTGTATCTATTCTATCTCCTCTCACTAAGTCTGCGGATCTTCAGGCAGCAATCAGCCCTCTAGTGAGTCTCAAACTTCCCAAAAATTTATAAACAAACAGTACTTCTAGATCAGTAATATGATGTCCTATATCTACAGGGCTCAGTGGTGTCCAGTTTACCTGAATTGCTGGAGGAGGAGCCCACAGTGAAAAGGGTCACGTCAGCTGAAGAGGAGGTCCATTTGCCCTACAGGTAATGGGGGTTATTGGTCTAGCTTGGATCCATCTACTCTACAGGTGCACAGTTTGGCACTTGAGCATAGCGAAAGTCCATCTATCCTACTGAGTACCATTAGAATTTTTGGCTTAGCCAGAGTCTAACGAGCTTCTCAGTCAAGTCATGCTCTGTCAAACTGGGCTTATTGGTCTTTCCATAGCCCATCCACGCTACAAAGTACAAGGCTTCACAGCCTATCCATAGTTCATCCACCTCAGTAGGTACTCAGGTTAGCAGTCTATCCTACCGTATACTGTATTTGGCACTCTGACAGACCTGATGTTTTGGGGGTGTGTGTTTAATTTATTTTTTATCACCGACATCATGGTTGTTCTTATTCGGGACCTTATGCACAACCTATAGTTTTAGATCTGGCATGAACCTTTCTATATTACTATTGCTTCGGTTGCAGTATTGATGCTTATCGAACATTGCGGAGAAATGTACAGCTAGAGTCAATTAGCCAACTATGTACACCAACTACCAGCCGTCATCCTGAAAGAAGGCTACTGGTGAAGGGAGACGCAAAGGAAAGGATCAAGGTGAGCCTTTTATTCTTTAGAAAATTGTGAATTGTTTATTAGCAGAGTAACCAGGCCTGTTTCCTCCTCTGGCAGTTTCTCAGTAAGGAGGTCTCATCTCTGCAGCGTATTATTGAGCAGTCGTGTTGTGCCTTGAGCTATTGTGTGGACGTTGACCATGGCAAGGGCACTCGGCAGGAGGCTGAGGCGGAGAGGCTGCTCTTGGTGTCCAGTGAGTGAACGGAAAAAAGTATTTCACCATTTCTTTGTGTGCGCTGATGTTAGAAGGAACTCACCATCTTCATCTTCCTCTTCTTCAGCTGAGAAGAAGGTGGCCTTATTAAAGGAGCTGGACAGACTCCGAGGAGAACGATCAGAGGAGCTAGAATCTTGTCCTTCAGAAGAGTTAAGGCCTTGCCATGGTTCTGTCACCATCTCTGACATTCAACTGCCTCTCAAGGTGGACTATGTGTGCAAGGCAATCCGTGATTCAGGTACTTGTGAAGAACCCATTGACTCAAGTAATTGACAGGGTACTTGACACAGGTTGGACTGGTAGCTTTATCCAACCTTGCCAACTATGTAACTTGTGAGTACACTGGCACACAACCTGTGTCTCAGTACTTGTGAGTGTGCAAGGCAATCTATGACTCTGGTACTTGTGAATGCACTGGTCTTGCTGTCCTCTATGACCATTGTTCTTTCTTGATATTTGTGTGTTCTCTTTAGGATCTCTGGGTCACTATTTCCTCATACTCATCCGCTATGGAAGCTATGATGTTGTAGCTACACCTCTGGCCAGTGCTGCAGATGCACAGACCGGTGACACCATTATATTTCCTACATCCGTGACCCTGTAAGTGACTTTCTGTGAAATCGGCCTAATCTGTTTGGTTTCTTCAATGGGGCAGGGCGTGCAGCAGGTTTCTTTGCTGGTAAATCCGTGACTGTTTTGCTCCCACTTTGTTTATAATTTTAGCACTTTGTTCTTCCCTCTACGTGATGTGGTGGTCAGGATTTAAAAGCCCTTTCCAACATAATCTGGGAGCCTGGTGTGTCAAAAATGAGGATTGTCATGGGAGCATGTTTGGTGTGAGCAGAGGAGTCAAAGTGTGTGTGTGAAGATGGAGGGTCATAATGGTAGCATGGGAAGATGGAGGGGCATCATGCCAGCGTTGGTGTGGGAAGATGAAGGATCATTCCTTGAGCAGGGTGTGTGTGTGTGATGACTCCTTGTGGCAGCATGTGGAAAACGGGTCATTGCCTTGGGGGCCTTTCACTCGTACGGACTGTGTGTCCGTATTTTCATCCATCCGTTGCAGATGAAAACGGGACATACATTGGTCCCTATGTGATTGCGAGTGTCAGCGGATGGCCATCCGCTGACATCCGTAATTGTCCGCCTCCGCAAAGATCCGCATTTGTGGACGGAAGGAAATCCAATTTTTTCTTCCGTCTGCGGATGGGATGAACACGGACACACGGTCCGTGTTCATCCGATCCCCCATAGGGGAGAGCGGAGGAAAGACAGGGCGGTCCCTGTACAGTGTGCGGGGACCGCCCTGTCGGCTGCCAGCTCAGCGGGGATTTTACGGAGGATCCCCGCTGAGCTTTTGCGGACACACGGAGCGGATCATTACTGATCCGCCCGTGTAAAAGGGCCCCTAACGTGGTGTATGTAAAGATGGAGGGTCATGTACAGTCGGTATCATTTTGTGAGTCTTACAGTGTGGCTTCACAGTGATAATTGGTTGTGATTGATAATCTTCTCTCTTCCTCCACAGGAATAAGGCCAGCGCAGACTTCAGAATAGAAATTGAGGTTTACAGTCTGGTGAGTTGCCATGAAATTCAGAACATGGATCCAGGGAGGATCGGTTGTTGCAATCATCCTCCGAATGCGCGGGAGGACGTCTATGGACGCTCTACCGGCAATTTAGGCCCACGCTGTAGCCGACTTTCGGCTATAGCATGGGTGGCAAGTGGTTAATGGGAATTCTGTCCCACCAATGGACATTGTCCTTTAGGCCTGGTTAATGCCTATGCAGTTTGCTTTTCATCAGTTTCTGCTGTACGTTTTTTGCACATGTGTCTTTGATGTGTTTTTGACATGTTTTTTTCTTCGGTTTTTAAATTTTTATTTTCAAATTTGTCGTTGGGTAGATTAACTGTGTGTGTGTGTGTATGTGTGTGTGTGTGTGTGTGTGTGTGTGTATATATATATATCTCCTCAAAGTTGTCGGCCTAGTTTATAGCAAGAAAAATAAAGTGGTGGTGGAATGATCTATTTTTGGGGGATTTTTGTTTTTTAATATATTTAAAAACATTTCTGCATTCACTAAGGGAAGTGATGGAATTTATTCCCTTCTTTGCAGGGAAAGAGAATCCCATTGCTTCCCCGCTTTCAGGGCAGAGATATGCCTTGTTTACATAGGCAGGGCTCTGTCTTGTGTCTTTCAGACGATCGGTGGATGCTGGTGGTCATCCAATGGCCAGCATCCGCTGTGTCTAATCACCTCACAGAGGGGTGGTCTCCAGTGGTGGGTATCCCCTACCTAGAAGTGCCGGCTCATGTACCTAGTAGGAGAGCTGCCTTGCCACCATATATGTTCTACGGTCGGCAAGCGGTTATAAAATGCACTACACATTTTCTGCTGCTTCTCCATTAGTCTATGAACCAAAAAACGCACACTTTTTTTTTTTTTTTTTTTTTTTTTTTTAATTAAATTTTTTCCCAGGCCTAACTAGGAATTTTTTGTTCTCATTATTAATGGACATGGTCTGTTACTAATGATTCTGCTTTCGTATCAATGGACATGGTCCCTTATTGAGCATGCTGTCCTTGTGCTTATAGGTGTGTAAACCTCACCTCACCTTTTTTAAGTGGTGAGGTTTGTAGCGGTGCTCGGTGTATCCTGTGCCTATCTCAGGCCTCGGTCCATGGTAAACCTTTGATATCAGCATACGTATAATGCTAAGTGTTTTCATTTACCCACAGGCACAAAGTGGACCGATTACCACTGTGGACAAAAGGAAGTCCCTCAAGCCTAAGGTAGGTACCTTCTTCCTAATTTTCCAGCATGCTACTTGTCTGATGTGGCCATCATTGGCCTGTACTAAGTTTGTTTTCATTTGCCTCCAGATTACACCAAAAAAGCTCCTAGGTTCCCGGGTAAGTGGTACTCTCCTATTGTCTTACAGTGGCAATTCCTGGGGTATATGGGGGTAAGAGGTCACCTTTTCCTGTCTCTTTTACACAGAAAACCTCCCTGAACTCTCCAGGTAAGCGGCCCCTATTGGTGTGGTGGTGGTCTTTCAATGCATGCTCCAAATTGTAGAAATGAAGTCTATAATCGCATGCTTTCTCTACTCATGTTATATTAAAGGGTTGTCAACAAGGAATGTTGTAGCTTTTAACTTTCTATTTTTAGTCTGCAGCCATTATTTACTGTTAATCCTTTTTCTTGTAGTTTTGAAATAAAAAAATGTTTTCCACTTAAGGACCTTGGCTGTTTTTCAGATTTGGCGTTTACAAGACTAAAACAGTTTTATTTTATTTATTTATTTATTTATTTATTTATTTTTTTTGCTAGAAAATTATTTAAAACCCCCAAACATTATATATTTTTCTTTCTAACACCCTAGAGAATAAAATGGCGATCATTGCAATACTTCTTGTCACACCGTATTTGCGCAACGGTCTTGCGAGAAAAAATTCTCTTTTTTTAATTAAAAAAATAAGACAACAGTAAAGTTAGCCCAATTTTTTTTATATATTGTGAAAGATAATGTTACGCCGAGTAAAATAACATTTTTGGAGTGGCGCCAAACTTTTACCCTTAATCTCCATAGGCGACGTTTAAAAAATTCTATAGGTTGCATATTTTGAGCTACAGAGGAGGCCTAGGGCTAGAAGTATTGCTCTCACTTTAGCGATCGCAGTGATACCTCACTTGTGTGGTTTGAACACCGTTTTCATATGCGGGCGCTACTCGCCTATTTTTGTTTGTTTGTTTGTTTTTGTTTTTTTTTTTTTTATTTATTTATTTATTTATTTATTTTTTATAAATTTTTACACTGAAAAAATAAAAAATGGATCACTTTTATTCCTATTACAAGGAATGTAAACATCCCTTGTAATAGAAAAAAGCATGACAGGTCCTCTTAAATATGAGATCTGGGGTCAAAAAGACCTCAGATCTCATATTTAGATTTTAATGCAAAAACAAAATAGTGAAATAGTAGTATAGGGTGCTAGCTAATATAATTTTTTATTTATTGTGTTTGTGTGTGTTTTTTTTTTTTTTTTTATAATTCTATTTACTATATACACTCACACACATTGCTTCCTAAACTATTTGAAACTAAAAGTGCCCCCCACTCCTGATATAACTGCAGCCTCTGGCACCCTCTATAATCTCCTCACTGTAGCCTCTGGCACCCTCTACAATCTTCTCTGGTGCCAACTAATTGTTTCTTCCTCTGTCACTGTAGCTTTTAGTCCAGCAGTGAACTGCCCTCTCAGATCCAGTAGCTTTCTGCTGGTTGGGTCCTTGACGTTGTCTCTAGAATCTCTGGGCAAGTTCAAGTTTCCACTGGACAAGGTGGGTAAAAAATTGTCTGTTTTGTGCTTGGTATTTATTGCCTTTTTTTTTTTTTTCTCCCTTTTCGTTTTGAATACTCCATTGTGTAATAAGAGGGGATTGCCAAAAGAGTATAGCAGTGGTCACTGGTATTAGTCAGCCTGTTTTAAGCACTCATTTAGAAATTGGATGCATTAGCTTCATTATAATTATATAGAAGTAATTTTGAATATGTGTCCTGTGATGTTGTGGCCAGACTATGGAAATTCAGATATTTACATATTCATAAGCAGTAAATGTGCTTTAAAACAACTCCTCACCGACCTGTAGATACAGGCACTGTGGAGCAAATTGGGGGGGGGGGGGAGCGAATGTTCCTGTACGGGTCAGTTTTCACTGGCAAAATGAGACAGAAACATGTATGTGGAATCCTTTTCACATTGAATAATTTTTTTTGTTTAGCGTTTTGATACTTATGTGATTTAACGCTTAACATGTATATGTTTGGGGGGAATTAAACCTGATAGTGGAGTAGTCATTTGAAGGTGAGAACTGATGGCTCAGCAGTTGGGATCTGATGGTTGGCAAGGATCCTAATTGGCAAATATATAATGATATAATTTTTTTTTGCGGCGGGTGGAGGAGGCATGAGGAATTTCTGGGGGGGGGGGGGGTTAATGGGTGCTGTTTGGAGGGTTGGGGCATGATGGTGGAGTAAGGGACTTTAATGGGATTTCTTTTGGGGAATGTGTGATGCAGGCAGTGTAGAGGGTATACAGAAGTTTTGGGGAGGGAGTGGGGGATAGAGGCCCAAACATGAGAGGTAAATAATGGTTTTATGTTATGCAGTGCGGAGAAGAGGGAGTGGGTTGGAATAAGATGAATGACAGTGGAGGTATCGCATAAACGGCAGAGGAGGAGGGATGGTTTAAGATTAACAGCAGAGCAGGGGATATATTGGATGAACGACAGAGGAGGGAGCTGGGGACGTGTGAATGGTAGATTAGAGAGTGGGATATGAGATGAACAGTTGAGGGGGATTATATATATAATTTATATATTTAGGAGAGGGCTATGGGATGAATAGCAGAGAAGGGGGCGAGAGTTTTGGATAGTGTACTTGGTGGTGGTGGGTCCAGATAATGGGTGAGCAATGGGGGGGGACAAGCTTCAGGAGCGCATCGGAACACTTTTTTTCCATATTTGGACTGGTGGGACAAATGTTCTGAAGCAAAGAGTGGAAAGGCTACCAGTACCATTGATGACACAGGAAGTGCCTCCTCTCTTGATATTGCTGTGTTCCCTAATCCTGAGAGCACACAGTGCATTCTTTTTATATTACTCGTGCTCCCCATTAAACCTTAAGTTTAGACATCGCCCAGTGCTAGTCTCTCCTTGTGTATCACGCTATCCCTCCTCCCAGTTCTTCTCTTGTCTTGTCATCCTCCTTATCTCTCCTCCTCATTGTCTTTCAGGACAGCCACCTTAGAGAGGGGCCTTGGTTCCTCCCTTCTCAGGAAACTCCACCTTGGCTTGAAGATTTAAGCCACTCTTCCCTGCCGGCCCCTCAATTCTGGTGTTTTCTCTGGTGGGGGAACTGGGGCAGAGGCCAAGAAGTTATTTTGTCTACGTTTTTGTTTAAATCCTGTGGGTAAACGGGAACATAATTTTCATAGGTTAGACATAAAAAATGCCCTACAATACAAATCTGTTTAGGAAGGCTGATTCCCCCCCCCAAAAAAAAAGAGCCTCTAGATTTAAGATCGCAAGATGGCTTAGGTTAGCTATTAGGCTTGCGTAGTAAGAGGTAGGGTTGCACCGATACTAGTATCTGCACAAGTATAGTTACTCGTGCAAATGCACCGATGCTGTGAGGCTTGGTTCTTTGAGCTGTCAGTGGGTCTCCCCTGTCGACCACTTAAGTTTTTTTTAAAGAAGTCCAGTAATTGGGGCTGTATTAACAACATTGCTCAGCCGCTGAAACGGTAAAATAAAAAAAAACATTGCTTCTTTACATTTCTTCATCTACAGATCAAAGGGATGAACAAATGTTCCTCTGTTTAACCCCCTTATTACTTAATTTACTCTAATTGGCCTTACTTAACTCCTTATTCTCCTCCATTTAATTATTATTTTCCTGCTCTTCTTTCTACTTCCTTCTCCTCCATTGAGAAAATATTTATTTCATTTTGTAAATAACTTTTCAATGCTTTGTACCATTGCTGAAGTGAAAACAAAATAGTTTCAGTTGGCATCGGCGAGTACTTAAAAAAAAAAAAAAAAGAATGGTATCGGTCCATCTCTCCATAGCTCTATTGGAGTGGGCCCTGGAGGGTCTCGGGGCTCACTCCAATAGATCTATGGCAGTGTCGCAAGTGGAGAGGGTTTGTGCTACACCAGACCAAATCTGTAGGGCTGCAACATGGTCCAGCTTTACCACCTTCGATAAATAACAGGTCCAACCTGTAATGCTTGACAAAGGATCAGGCCTTTAGACAAAGGGTCCTTTAAATTGTGGTCCCTCGCCAGGGGTAAGTGCGCGTTTATTCTCTCTACGGTGGCTGTCCTGAAAGACTATGAAGGGAAAATCTGAGTCTTTCAGGACAGCACCGTTACCCACCCGAGTAATGTGTTTGTCAAGGGAAGGTTCTTGCATAGGAACGCCAGGAATGTTAAGGTTGGTATGATGTGTTCTTGTGTCTCACCAGCTGGCTGGAGTTACATTTTGAAAAACTAAGGGGCCGGCAGGGCAGAGTGGCTTGAATGTTCAAGCTAAGGTGCTTAGCTCCTACCCTTCTAAGGTGGCTGTTCTGACAGACTCCTGGAAAAGACGTTACCGGTAAGTGTAACTCTGATTTTTCTCCACCTGTCTATCTCCTCCTAGATGAAATTGGAAGGGAAGGTCGGTCGTCTCATTGGAAATCATTTTCAGGATAAGGTGGTTACTAATTTTAATCGCATTGTTGGGATTGGTGCATGTCTATGTGGTAGAGGCTTCTGATGCTAGGGGTTGTAGTAGTTCACATTGGTCTTATTGTGAGTGACCAGGACAAAAAAAAACGATCTACAAACCTGGAGGTCTGTGGACTCTGGATTTCTCCCTCACACAATGAATGAAGAAAAAGGAAGGTTGAGGAAATTACTGAGAAGGCCGGTCCAGTGATGATGAATGGAAGCCAACAGCCACATAACTACTATTTAAAAATGGTGTAATGTGTGACATTCTCCAGCTGCTTATGACCAGACCCGCTGACACAGGTGGTCTGGAGGATGTACATGCTGGCACCTATGGAAACTGCAACACCTGAGGAGTTTATAAAGTGCCTTCTGTGAAATGAAATATGCAGTAATATTTGGAACACATGGTTCTAATTTCAAATTGCCTGCACCATTTTATGGTCTAGTGCTGCACCAAGGCTGATCTAGTCAGGTCCACACTGTCTGCCCATTAATTTAGATAGACGGTGACACCGAACAGTCTCCCCGTCCTGCATTCCGGAGTCAGTTGTGTACTTCCCTTTTTTATTTTCACCAGGTGATTCTGCCTGGAATAGGCTTCCTATCCTAGGATGACAACACCTCCATGGTATAAATGTATGTAGGGAGCCAAAGTTGTCAACTAGGCTGAGCTACAAAAATGTATTCCTCCATTGAGTGGTTTACAGTAGGATGACAACATTGCTTGAGATTACAGTTCAGCTGGCAGGAAGTGACACGGCTTTATAGACTGCCCTGTGGTCTTGTTTGGTTGACTATCGCATGAATGGGTCCTGAGGTAGGTGTTGCAGTTTCCATTCCTGCCTCTGTGTAGATTTGAGGGTTTGTGATCTGGTAAGAACCAATTTACTGGTGAACTCACAATAATTCCACCACCAGGAATGGCAGCGCACAGACCTGGGACTGTTGTACTGCTTTAGTAACACTGCACTGACTGGCGCTAGTCTTCTCTACTAACCAGACACCATTTTGTTCTACTTGTCCTGATTGTTGTCTTCTCACAGGTCCCTTTCCTGTCCCCCCTGGAGGGTAACTTGTACCTGAAGATGCAGTGCCAGAGTCATTCTGCTGTACAGCGTACAGGTTTTCTGGTAAGAGCCTGTTGATGGATGATTATATCCAGGGGGTTGATATTGATATGTTGTATTGCTGAAGCTCTTCCTATTCTCTCTGCAGACCATATTTGATGATGTCAGTGGTCTGGGGGCATGGCACAGGCGTTGGTGTGTCCTTTCTGGTAGCATTCTGTCCTTCTGGGCATATCCTGACCAGGAGGCCTCTAAGGTAAGTACATATTGACCCGTTTTTTCTTGGACTTGTTCATCTATGTTGCTGTCTGTACTGATCATCGTTGTGTAGGAACCTCTCGGACGGACAAACCTGGTAAACTGTACGAGTGCCAAGATTGAGGCTGCCAAAAGAGATGCGTGTGCCCGTCCTCACACCTTGGAACTGATCACCATGAGGCCTCAACAAGAAGATGACCGGGACACACTGGTGACCCAGTGCCGCAACACCTTGTGTTTTACTAAGTGAGTGTTATGGTGACTAGTTTAGGGAGAATTTTATCTCTTCTGAGCTGGAAAAGTTCTAGAAGGTCGCAGCTGTCCCATCAACCTGGTATAAAGAACTAGACATGATAGAGTACCTGTCCTGCAAACACGGGTTCACGTATTGTCTGTAAATCTCTCCTTCCAGGAACTGGCTGTCTGCAGATACCAAGGAGGAAAGGGACCTCTGGATGGACTGTCTGAACCAGGTTCTGTTAGACCTGCGAACATGGGGAGCCAGCTTAGCAAAACTAACACCAAGCTGAGGCCACTGTCCAAGCAGCCGTTCGGATCATTCTGCACACAGGAGTTTTCTGCTTTTTGTTATAAAAATGTTTTTACCTGATCTGAAGTCCTGTTCTAGCCCAATCAATATATAAAGCTACCAATCGGCAATGTATTCTCTACTTGATCGTCCTGGCACTAGATGACCAGGTCACTCTTTGGAAACATTGAGGGTTATTTATGAAAGGCAAATCCACTTTGCACTACAAGTGCACTTGTAAGTGCAGTCGCTGTAGATCGGAGGGGAAGCTCTGATGATTTTTCTCATCCAATCATGTGCAAGCAAAAATGCTGTTTTTTTTATTTTCCTGGCATGTCCCCCTCCGATCTACAGCGACTGCACTTTCAAGTACACTTGTAGTTCAAAGTGGATTTTCCTTTCCTAAATGGCCCCAAATGTTATCTGAGATGCCTTTGTATCGCTGGGAGACCCTGTTATGTTCCCCTGTCTTCAGTTCATAGACTGGGGACCCAGGAATGACGTCTGTATTCCAAATGCTGCCAACCTATACTGTGGCACACGAGTGCACTTTCTTACAGTTCTATTTTGTCAGTGTATGTTTTCTTTACGTATGTCCACAAGTTACTCTAATTGTTGTTGGTCTGTATTCAGTACGGTTTATGTGGTTGCTGCTCTTCCTATATATGGAAATATTTTATTGAATTATTTAGAAATTTGAATAGATCGTATATTAATCTATGAAATAAATCATTTAACACACTTCTGCTGTCTGTGCAATCTTGGGTAGGGCTGATTAGTGGTTCAGTGGAAACCCTTTATGTTTGAAGTATGGAGGCACTGGCCTACTTCTGAAAATGGTACTTGATTTTCTTCCTTCCAGAGTCATTGTGATGCCACTAGGATATCAGGCCAGCCAGGGAACTCGTATTTAAGGAGAGATCTGCATTTTACTTACTGAAGGTTTCCATACAGTTAAAAGGAATGTATAGTGTTTTGTAATATAATTTTCTGCTGAGGGTATGGTATTTTCATCTAAGAGGTGGGGCTCTGGCCTTTTTGTGCATTATTAGAGTTTTTCAGCAGAGCAGCTCGAGATAGCCCTGAGAGCTCATGCTGAAATTTACAAAATGCAGGGTCAGGATAGTGACCCTGTGCCCCCCCCCCCTCCTCTGTTGGAGGGAGGGGGGGGGTGTTGTATGTATGTATGTGTCTGTCTGGTTAAAAGCACCAAGCTAGCAGCCGAAAAACGCTTCTAAAACAACGGGTTAAGTGCTGCTAAAACGAGTGGCGCTTTACCACTGATGCCCCTGCGTTGGCAGTATGAAAGGGCTCTTAAAGCGGTGCTTTACCCATAACCACTTGATACAACTTTAAAAAAACTGCCATTTTGCTAAAGCCCCAGCAGTAAATTGTAAATAACTAAACCCATTGATTTTACTGGTTTTAAATAAGTAACATTCCTGGAATGCTGTGATTGCTAACTCTCACATTTCATTTTGTCCTCAACCAAACTATCAAACCATCGAATGGCTGGTAATGCTAATCACATGTGCAGCACCATGGCAGTTGAGGTTCAAATAGAAAGACAGTAAAAATATTGCTGGCGGAAGTGAAAATATATATTATATTATGTTATTATAGTGGGTTTTCTGCAATCAAGGAAGGAAGGGTCAGAAAACCTTTTGGTGTCTGGTCCTTTAAAAATATGTGTAGTGAGTAAATTGCGCTCCCCTTCTTTTTCCCTTTTATTTATCACCAACTGTTTCTAGGTGCTGATTAAATCAACAATACATAACACCTCTATTTAAATAAACAAATGTGCTAATATTCTTCTTATGGGGGAATGTAAGTGCACCCAAAAGAGACTTAAACCTATATGCAACTTGCATGAATCTGTCTATACAGTTGACATAGTGCTCATATCGTGCTTTAATACCCTTATCCAATATATTAAAGGTGACTGCCCATCCAAGGCAAACAATTGTTATACAAAAAACAAAAAAATAAAACCGTATTATAGAACAATATATATGGTGAACCTATATATATATATATATATATATAAACAATTCGATGGAGGATTACAAAATAAATCCTCTGTTCATTAAAGTCCCAATGTGCTGATTAAATATTCATTTAAGTGTTTCTCCCGTGGGTTTATAATAAAACGATAATGACACCACTTTCTGTGATATTCCCGTCACCGCTAGAAATGGCCACTCGCCAGATCTCAATCAATCAAAATGCCTTTGGTTCATTCCCAGGATAACCACTCCTTTTACACGTCTGTTCACCAATCGCCAGATGCCTTGAATATGCCAATGAGGCCTCTATCGCTCCTATAATAGCTCATAAAAAAGAGGAGTGCCCCTCATGGTGTAATACTTAAAAAAAATTAATTTATTGGCTACTTAAAAACAAACAGATATTGCACTCACATTTAAATGTGCCAGTATGCCGGCACCAAGCTTCTCCAACCGCGTATGTAAAGCCAAGCCAAGATGAAAGGTAAAAGTTGTTCCTCTCAGGTTCCCCCAGCGCCTGCCTCACGATCAGCGCCCGGTTCTGTGGGTATCGGCAGCCTACATAGGCTTCTGATACCCACAGAACTGCGCGCTGATTTTGATACCACCAAAAGAGCTTTTTTTTTTTTTTTTTTACTTTCTGCTATAAAACATATCCAATAAAACTTTTTTAAAAAGTAAAATTTCTTCATCAATTTAGGCCATTATGTATTCTATTACATATTTTTTTGGTTTTAAAAAAAAAAAAATCCTAATAAGCATATATTGATTGGTTTGCGCAAAAGTTATAGCGTCTACAAACCTATACTTATTTTTAATTTTTTATTTTTATTTTTTACTAGTAATGTCGGAAATCGGCGACTTATAGCGGGACTGCGATATTGTGGCAGACAGCCGGGACACTAACTGACACTTTTTAAGAACCAGTGACACTAATGCAGTGATCAGTGCTAAAAAAATATGCACCTACCACTGTACTAATGACATTGACTGGGAAGGGGATAACGTCGGGGGCAATTGATCAATCGGTTAAATGTGTGCCTGACCAGTGCTTTAGTGTGGCGGAGGTGATTGTACCTAGTGGAAGGCATGGATCTTTGCCCCTGCAGAGCAGAAACACAGGATCCATGCCTTCTTTGCTGACAGAACAGCGATCGGCCTTGTCTTCGTAGGCAGACCATATATATGTGTGTGTGTGTGTGTGTGTGTGTATAATATATGGTCAGCAATTGGTTAAACGGTATAGACACTTATTTTTAATGTTTTTACATAGGTATACCTGCAAAAGGTGCCAGCATGACTGAAGTTATCTAGCAGGACTTAAAGCGGAGTTCCACCCAAAAGTAGAATTTCCGCTTTAAGGACTCCTAACCCACTGACATGCCACATTTGGCATGTAATTATTTTTGCAGGGGGTTGTGGGTACCTAGTTTTTGACAGGTACCAGGCTTCCACTTGCACCGCCTAGGCGGCGACTCCTCTCCACCTGCAATCTTCTGGGACATATCACAGGTCCCAGAAGATTGCTCGGCCATTCAGGATGCGCAGTGCTCACCCTGCTGTGAAGCGGGTGCCCACACTAGTGATGCCGGGTAGAGGTGGGGGGGGAGAACCGAGGCCTCGGGGCGGCCGTACCGTGGGACAGGTGAGTGTGTGTGTGTGTGTGTGTGTGTGTGTGTGTTTTTTATTGAAAGTCAGCAGCTACACTTTTTGTAGCTGCTGACTTTTGATAAACAGAAAAACTAGTGGAACGATTAAAGTTCGACTTTAAGTTGTTCTTACAATGATGGCAGTTGACAGGAAATTCCAGATCCCCTCTGGGCACAATCTCGCGTGAAGTTTATACAGCGAGGTGACGTCGGTCAGTCTAGAGCAGGGATATGCAATTAGCGGACCTCCAGCTGTTTCAAAGCTACAAGTTCCATCATGCCTTTGCCTCTGGGTGTTATGCTTGTGGCTGTCAGAGTCCTGCTATGCCTCATGGGAATTGTAGTTCTGCAACAGCTGGAGGTCCGCTAATTGCATATCCCTGGTCTAGAAGCTGTATGGAGTACGGCAATGTCCTTGTCTTGTTGGCAAGGGGTGGCGCTTAGTAGGGTATCCAATGTTCATGTTGCACACACTTGCCTTGGGAAAGTTTTTACTTTGACATAAATTTCTCCCTATTCTTTTGTCAATGAGTACCAACACATGTGAGAACTGGTGTAAATGTCTATCAGCCTTTTCTGTACCGAGTATGAGACTTTGGGTGAGTCCCCATTTCCCACCTGTGCTGCACCCAAGGGTACTTTTTTTTTATTTTTTTTACCACTTTAAGATGTTTTAAAGTGTCTCCTCCACTGGAGCATTTGAAATATCCTTACAATTCAGGTCCCTTGGGTGGGACCTTTCCACTCTCACTTCTACAATCACTTTATTTACGATCACAGTTCTGGGCATTATAGCCCCCAATATAGGACCGTGGCCCAGCATGCACCAAGCACCGGCAGAGCTCCTCACAGTGACCATGTGCCTCATCACTAAACGCATTCATCATCACTTCTGCTTTTCCTTATTCTCTGTTGTCCTGTACTAAGTATGGAGATGGTGCACGCCATCAGCCCCCCTCCCATATCCTGTCTGCTGGGATTCTCACTCTATGCAGAGGATGTTTGTGCTGGATGTATCCTCCCTTCCCTTACCGACTAGGGAAGGAGAGAACAACCATGTCTGCGGAGGGTGAGACAGCAATGGAGAGTCGCTATTTTCTATGCATAGGGATACCACAGGGGATGATGTCACTTGTACACTGTTATGTCGTACTGTGGGGGGGGGGGGGGGGTATTATGATGTCACATGTACACAGTTATGTGGTACTGTGGATGGATGATGTCACTTGTACCTGGTTACATTGTACTAAGAGGGGGAGATGATGTCACTTGTACACGGTTATGTCAGACTGTGAGGTGGAGATGATGTCACTCACACAATATTATGTCATACTGCGGGGGGGGAATGATGTCACTTGTACATGGTTGTGTCGTAATCTAGAGGGCATGATGTCACTTGTACCTGGTTACGTTGTACTGTGAGGGGGAGATGATGTCACTTGTACACAGATATGTCATACTGTAGGGGGGGAATGATGTCACTCAATCAGCGGCGCATTGCGAGGGGAATATCTCCTAAACCGTACAGGTTTAGGAGATATTCTTTATACCATTCTATATACATGTTTTTTCACCTTAAAGTGGTTGTAAACCCACCTTTTTCACTTTTACCTACAGGTAAGCCTATAATAAGGCTTACCTGTAGGTAAAAGTGAAAAAAGTGGGTTTACAACCACTTTAAGGTGAAAAAACATGAGGGTTTACAACCCCTTTAAAGCGGAGGTCCACCCGTGTTTTTTTTTTTTTTAAAGCCAGCAGCTACAAATACTGCAGCTACTGAGTTTTAAAAAAAAATGGACACTTACCTGTCCAGCGCGCCCGCAATGTCTGCAGACGAGGCTGAGCAATTGCTCGGTCCTCGGCAGCTTCCGCCGCCATCCTCGGCGCGCCGTCGCTGGTCCCCGCTCTCTCCTGGGAACAGTGTTTACCAGAAGACAGCGAGGGTGTGACGTCACGAGGCTGGACTCCCCGCGGGATTCAGAACCCGGAAGTGGTGCAAATACCTGTCTCAGACAGGTATCTGCAAAGGAAAGGTGCCAAATGTGACACAAACAAGGAGGGAGGGGAGAACTCTGCCACTTCGGCGCCACAACCTCTGCAGGCGCCTGCGTGTAAAGCACCCTGTGCACCCTGCCTAGGATCGGCCCTGTCCAGCGGAAGTAGTGAGCCAGTCAACGGTAAGTGGGTTCAAACATGCTTGGGACAATCATAGATCTATACAGTACTCAAATAAAATTACAAAAAAAAAAAAAACAGGGCAGACTTGATGGACCACTTGGTATTTTTTCTGCCAACACTCTTTGTTTCCCCATATCTCACATTGTTATATCTTCAGCAGAGTGTAACGCACTTGAGAAAGCCGATAGTCTAGCACGCGGAGCGGCTCTGAAATGGGCATCTGGTGTATTTTGTCGCCCTGACCAGCTGGCACTTCTTGGTCAGTATCGGAGACGGGAGACACAGCGCAATAACTCCATCCAGTCTCGGCTAAAGGTAAGTGACACCCCCGTCTACAGGAATGGTAGAGTGGGTATTCCCGCGCTAATATGGAACCAGATATATGAAAATAAAAAGGTGCAGCAGCCACCGAGAGGGTCAAACACTACCCACAACAAGGTATATAAAAAATCAATATATGGTGTTACGCTCCAAAAATAAAGTGCTAATGTGGGGAACTGAGGGTTTTTTAATGCTCTGCTCCAATCTGCACATAGAGCTAATATAAGGAATACAGTTGGAATTGTTTCACTGGCTGAATGCATTGGCCCAGATTCAGGTACATTTGCGCTTTATTTGCGGAGGCACAGGGCAACGATTTTGCCCTGCGCCCCCGCAAATATTTTGCGCTGCCCTCGATTCACGGAGCAGTAGCTCCGTAAATTGCGAGGGCGCGCCGGCAAAATTGCCCGGCCTAAGCGCGCGCAATGTAAATGATCCCGCCGGGGGCGGGAATCATTTAAATTAGGCGCGCTCCCGCGACGAGCGTAGAGCGCATGCTCCGTCGGGAAACTTTCGCACGGACGTCATTTGCTTCAGAGTGAACGTGAATGGCGTCCAGCGCCATTCACAAATCACTTACGCAAACGACGTAGATTTTAAATCTCGCGACGCGGGAACGTGGGTATCCTATAGCATTGGCTGCGCCTGCTATTAGGATGTGTAACGTTGCGCGAAACCCGACGTACGCAAACTACGTAATTTGCGTACGCAGGGCTCGCGCAACGTTGTGAATCGGTGTTAGTATGCAATTTGCATACTCTATACACAGATCACAATGGGAGCGCGCCCTCTAGCGGTCATCGCTAGAATGCAGCCTAAAATCTGCGTGGCATAAGAGCCTTATGCCACGCAGATTTTAGGCTGCAGTCGGCGTAGCGATGTTCCTGAATCGGGAGCATTCGCTACGCCGGAGCAAGTAAGCAATTGCGCCGTGTAACCTATGGTTACACAGGCGCAATTGCTTCTTGAATCTGGGCCATTGTGTATTAGTGAATCTGAGTTTTTGGCTTTGGGCCCATCCAGTAACTCGGCAATTTCCAAGCATCCTGCGATGAATTACCCTGAACTCTGGTCACCATTTTGATGGCTATTGGTTGATATTTTCTCATCTGTGTTCACAGTCAGCAATTCAGTCGTATTTGGAGGGAGTTGATCTTGGCCTCTCTCAGCTTCGAGCGGCACACACCGAGGTTCACCATATCCAAAAGGCCCTCGGTGAGGCTCAGGAGATCTGGCGGGCCAGTGAAGGGTCGCTAAGCCACCAAGAGACCATTCAGCAATTGGTGATGGAGCACACCCAGCTGTCTGTGGTCATACAAAGTTTGCCTCATGTCTATGCAGGTAAAGGCAACAACGCGGAATTCTATGTCATGTTCTGTTAAAGAGTTCCACCCATAAATATAACATTACATCAGTAGTTTTAAAAAAAATGTCATTAGTCCTTTAAGAAAAACATTTTTTTTTTAGATGCCTTCAAAGTGTTGTTGCTAGGCAGAATAGTTAATCTTCCCACTTCCTGCACCTAGGTGCTTAATGCTTCCTAACCTACACCGCACAGACTCCTGGGAATGTAGTGGGTGTAACTTTCCAGGAGTCTGTGCACTCCCCAGTCTCAAAGAATCATGTGACTTGGACAGCACAGGTGCTGAAACCTGATCTGACACTGCTTGTGCAGCACTGAGCATGTGCGAGATCTGCAAGGCCGAAATCCAGGAAGTCATACAGTCTGGCTTCATGATGCCCACACTTAAGATGGCCCCAGTCAATTTCTATTTTATAAAGTGTCTAAATGCTGTAACAACCTAACAAAACGGACCTTAGTTTACAGACTAACTTTACTAGAATACATTAAGCTTGTGTATTACAGGGGTATTTATATATAAAAAGTGAAATTGTGGCCGGAACTCCGCTTTAAGAAAATTAGCTAGACTTTTCCAGAATTGAGAGCTCCAAATTCTCAGGATAAGCTCAATAAATTCTTCCAGTTTCTGTTAACTGGATAAAGCAATGGGATTTCCTCAATCATCAGTCAGTAAATAAAAATTGAATGAGACGTGACTATTTCATACTCATCATAGCTCCCAACTGTCCCTGATATCGAGGGACTGTCCCTGATTTGGAGCAATGTCCCTCTGTCCCTCATCTGTCCCTCATTTTGGTCTGATCTATATAGATGTATATAAAATGCACTTTTTATCTATCAAAAAGTGTTTTCCAGCACTAAACCTTTCATCTGATTTCTAAATTGCTGCTTTTATAAATTTCAAAAGCCAATATAAAGGAATGGTAGTGGTAAAAAAAAGCCCTTGTGGGTTTAACCAATCTTGTTTTTTTGTACAAATCTCCTTTAACCACTTCCATACAGGGCACTTTTACACCTTCCCGCCCAGACCAATTTTTAGCTTTCAGCGCTGTTGCACTTTGAATGACAATTGCGCGGTCATGCTACACTGTACCTAAACATCATTTTGTACCCACAAATAGAGCTTTCTTTTGGTGGTATTTGATCACCTCTGGGATATTTATTTTCTGCAAAAAAAATGACCGAAAATGTAGAAAAAAAAGTTTTTTTTGTTTCTGTTATAAAACATTGTAAATAAGTATGTTTTCTCCATCACTGATGGGCACTGATGGTACTGCGCTGACGGGCACTGATGAGGTGGCACTGATGTGGTGGCATTGATGGGCACTAATATGCGGGACTGATGGGCGGCACGGATGGGCACTGATAGGCGGCACGGATGGGCACTGATAGGCGGCATGGATGGGCACGGATAGGTGGCACAGATGGGCACGGATGGGCACTGATAGGCGGCACGGGTGGGCACTGATAGGTGGCATGGATGGGCACTGATAGGTGGCATGGATGGGCACTGATAGGTGGCATGGATGGGCACTGATAGGTGGCACGGATGGGCACTATCGTATGTGTTGTACTAATGGATGCCAATCAGTGCCAAACAATGGCTGCCAATCAGTGATGCCCATTGTGGGCACTGATTGGCATCCATTGCGGTACTGATTGGCATCCATTGCGGCACTGATTGGCATCCGTTTTTTGTGTCATTGTCATCCCTTGTGGTCTAGGGTGGCATACCTGTGGGTTTTTTTTTGCATCCCTGGTGGTCCAGTGGGCATACCTGGTGGTCCAGTGGGCATCCTCGGGGGGGCTGTGCTGATAATCGATCAGCACAAACCCCCCCCTGTCACAGGAGCAGCCGATCGTCTCTCCTCGCGTCTGACAGATGCGAGTGAGGAAAAGCCGATTACCGGCTTTTCCTGTTTACATCGTGATCAGCCGTGATTGGACACGGCTGATCACGTGGTAAAGAGTCTCCGTGAGAGACTCTTTACCTTGATCGGTGTTGCGGGGTGTCAGTCTGACACCCTGCAACAACGATCGCCCCCGGGAGCGCGCATCGGCTTCATATCCTGAGCACGTCATATGACGTCCACTCAGGATTTTACAACCACTTTGCCGACGTCAATTTGTCATTGGTGGGCGGCAAGTGGTTAAGAGGGTATGGCTAGGGGTGCGTCCTATGCCTGTATACTTTTGCTGATAGGTGTCCCTCGTTCCCATTTGGAAAAGCTGGGAGGTATGTACTCATTTCTGCAGAATCCACAAAATAGTGAATTACATCTATTGTTATTTATCTGTCCGCAGTGCCCAAGCTGATTGATCAGACAAAGGAGTTCATTGAAAAGCAGCAACTACTGGAGGCTCATGTCAATCTGCGGGATTTGGAGAGCCTGAGAGACAATGTGCTGTACAGGCTACAGAAGGCTGGGCCGTTGCTGAGCGCCACTGAGGTTGGCCAGCAGAATGGGGAAGCTTTGGATCTGGTCAGACAGTTTTTTGCCAGGGTTCAGGATCTGAGTGAGGAATTGGGTGGTGCCATCTTCTCCCTGGCTCACTCAGCACTGACTGTGGCACGCTGTGACCCGACAATCCTGGTCTCTGCTGTCCGCATTATTGAGCGAGAGGAAGTTCTAGATGTTGAAGAGTCGAGGGGTCCTCCACAGCTCTTGTGGAAACCTCCAGGACGACCCAAGCGATGGAGAGATAAATTCTTCCAGGCCCTGGAGAAGGGTGTCTGTGAGAGACTAGTGGAATCCAACATAGAGTCAGAGGAAATAAATCCAACAGACCTGGCCATACATTTAAAGGACATCCAGTGCCGGATGGTAGAAGAGCTTCTTGCTGCATCTGCAGTACTAGTGCCGTGTGTTCCTCCACACTATGACCTGTGCCGAAATATTGGTAAAATGTGTCACCAAATCATCTCTCACCACCTGCGCGAGATTCTCAATCACAACCTTTCTCATCCTGCTCTGTACCGTGTCCTTCACTGGATAACTATCGTCTACCCCAGGTAAGACCACGTGATTGCTAAAGCATGATCACAGCCGCTAATAAGGCAGTACAACCAGTCCTGTTGTACTGGGCCCCATCAACTCAACAGGTGGGCCTGGACAGATTTATAGTTAATTTCTGATAAAAATAGGGCTTACTAAACCTTACCCCCTGCTCCTATTGGAGAAATGTATGATTAAAGCTGTACTCTTCTAGTAAATGTGTCTTCAAATTTCATTGCTACTGTTTAGCATTGTCCACAAGTCCTTGTCATTGGTGTCCGTCTTATAGCTCTGCCAAGTGGTATAGTACCTGGAACTGAATATGCAGTTCAGTTTTGGGCACCAGTTCTCAAAAAGGATATCGGAGAACTGGAGAAAGTGCAGAGAAGGGCAGCCAAACTGATAAGAGGAATGGAGGAGCTCAGCTATGAGGAAAGATTAGAAGAACTAAATGTATTCACTCTTGAGAAGAGGAGAATAAGGGGGGGATATGATCAACATGTACAAATATATAAGAGGTCCATACAGTGAACTTGGTATTGAGTTATTCACTTTACGGTCAATACTGAGGACAAGGGGGCACTCTTTTTGTAAGAGCTGTGAAAATGTGGAACAGACTCCCTCCAGAGGTGGTTCTGGCCAGCTCAGTAGATTGCTTTAAGAAAGGCCTGGATTCTTTCCAAAATGTACATAATATAACTGAGTACTGACATTTATAGGTAAAGTTGATTCAGGGTAAATCCGATTGCCTCTCGGGGGATCAGGAAGGAATTTTTTCCCCTGCTGTAGCAAATTGGATCATGCTCTGCTGGGGTTTTTTGCCTTCCTCTGGATCAACTGTGGGTATGGAGTTGGGTGTATAGGATTGTACTGTGTTTTTTAATTTTGTTTTTTATTTTTTGTGGTTGAACTGGATGGACTTGTGTCTTTTTTCAACCTGACTAACTATGTAACTAACTATGTAACTGTGCAGATGAGAATTCGATCATCCCCAGGAACCTCTAAAAACCTCTGGGGGAACTCTGATGGGGAATAATTGTTCTATAGCATCTGGAGAACAGGAAGGACTGTGTGTGATCCTAGGTGCCCTGCAGTGTTAGTTGAGTGACTCTTTAACATCGGGAGAGTGGGAAGGACTGTGTATGGTCCTAGGTGTGCCATAGTGTTAGCAGAGTGACTATAACATCTGGAAATTTTGAAGGACTGTGTGGGTGGCCAGGGGTCTTGTTCTACCTCAATATTTTGTAGTCCCTTTTGTATGAATTTTCCCACTAGGGTGCCTATATCCTGAACTTGTCCGTATCGGTGGACTGAACCTTGACCTGGACATTCAGTTCTGAGGTTTGATTCTCACTCTTTAATGGTTGTCTGTTCCAGCGAGGACCTGATGGCACACCCTGAACTGTCTCCAGAGATTGAAATATCTGAGCTGGGACCACTTATCCCTACAGAAGTGATGGACGAGCAGATGAACCGTTATACACGCAGTGTGCGGGTGAGACACAATGACGTATGATGCAGGAGGTGGAGATTTCATGTATAACAAGTGAACACAGTATTACCCAGCCAATGGGGTGGGGGTCAGCTCTTGATAGGAGGTCCACCTGTCGCCCCCCCCCAGAATGGTCCTTACGACTTTGTCTTCTTTTCCAGGCCTGCCTGAGCCAATGGATACATAATGCGCTGGACGTGGAATATTCTGATTGGTTGAGGAATCAGGAGCCAGATAAAGACCAAGATGGCTTCTACCTGTCTGGTGTGCAGCAGATGGTCATGCAGGTGGGACGCTGGTCACCAATTACATTACAAGTGTGTCTAGTGATGCGGAATGTAAATGACACCCTTAGGGCTCTTTCACACGGGCGGCCTGTTCAGGTCCGCCTGCCAGTTTTTTAGGCGGACCTGAACGGGCACTCCGTGCTCCTCTATGGGGCCGTGGATGTCAGTGGTGACATGCCCACTGACATCCAACCCGCTCCGATCTGCCAAAGTGTGACGGAGGAAAAACCTACCTTTCCATCCGTCTATCGGATCGGGTGAACACGGACATACGGTCCGTGTTCATCCGATCCCCCCATAGGGGAGAGCGGAGAAAAGACAGGGCGGTCCCTGCACAGTGTGCGAGGACCGCCCTGTCATCCGCCGGCTCAGCGGGGATCAACGGAGCGATCCCCGCTGAGCAAGCGGAGGTTCACGGGGCGGATCATTACTGATCCGCTCCATGTGAAAGGGGCCTTATTGTTTATATAGTGTGTGTTCTCTAACGCACTTCAGACCTTTCCTGCAGGGAAATTATGGGGGGGGGGGTCAGAGAGACACATCCCTGTGGGGAAATATAACCATTGTGGGAGGGGCACAGACAAACCACTGCAGGAAATATCGCCATTGTGGGAGGGGCAGAAACACAAACTGATGAGGGTAACATTCGCTACTGGTGCCTCCCAGATATATGAGGAATTGTCAGTGGGTTATAAATATCCATATCAAAGCTTTTAGGTGGCATTTCAGATATATGAGGAATTGTCAGTGGGTTATAAATATCCATATCAAAGCTTTTAGGTGGCATTTCAGTGTCTTTTTTTTTTCCTTCATACCTGTACAGCCATGACCAAAAGTTTTGAGAATGACACAAATATTAGTTTTCACAAAGTCTGCTGCTTCAGTGTTTTTAGATCTTTTTGTCGAATGTTACTATGGTATACTGAAGTATAATTACCGACTTTTCCCATTGACTAACGAGAAAATAGAGAACATGTTCTCTTTTCGGCCCGACGAGTTCCTCGTCGGCTTCCTCGCTGAAAAGTGTACACACGACCGAGTTTCTTGCCAGAATCCAGGTCCGACCGAGTTTCTGGCTGAATTCTGCCGAGAAACTCGGTCGTGTGTAGAAGGACCAAGAGACAGTCCTGGCACTTGCTGGACTTTCTTGGGTGCCCCAGAGCCTTATTCACAACAGTTGAACAGTTCTTGATGATCCGAAAAAAATCGTTAATTGAGGTGCAATTTAAAGTGGCTGTAAACTTTCCGTACACCCAGTGAAGTGAATAGCCTCAGATCATACACAGAGATGAACCAAATCTCCCTACATAGGTTTTACATGTATATCTGCTGTCTTCACATTTATATACTGTTTAGAAAGTTCAGATCGTGTTAGGAAATTTTCTCTTCCTGGTTAACACAGAGTGTGATATCTGGGCATACAGCCAAGATGGCTAACATTGTTGATTGGAGGAAAGGCACACACCCCTCTCATCATAGGCAGAGACTCTCATGCCGCGTACACACGATCGGTCAAACTGATGAGAACGGTCTGATGGGCCATTTTCATTGGACCAAACCGATCGTGTGTGGGCCCCATTGGTTAATTATCCATAGGTTAAAAAAAAGCAATCTTGTTTTAAATGTAACCGATGGATACCTAACCGATAGAAAATAAAACGATCATTTGTAGGCACGTCCATCGGTTAAAAATCCACGCATGCTCAGAATCAAGTCGACGCATGCTTGGAAGCATTGAACTTTGTTTTTTTCAGCACGTCGTTGTGTTTTACGTCATCGCGTTCTGACACGATCGTTTTTTTAACCGATGGTGTGTAGGCGTGAATGACCATCAGTCAACTTCAATGGTTAACCGATGAAAGCGGCCCATCACACCGTTTTCATCGGATGGACCAATCGTGTGTACAGGGCTTTAGAGGTGTTTTGTAACAGGGCCAGCTCCCTGCTAATCTGGTTTAGCAACCTCCCCTGACAGAAATATCAGGATGCTTTTATCTGATGTGTCAGAGAATTTATCAGGAGTTATCAGGCTGATAACAGAGGAATGGGTCAGGAGAGAGCTATGGAACTTAGCTCTTTGAAGAGAGATAACAAAATACTTCAGATATATGTGCCCAGCTCAAATTTCATGAATTGGGTTTACATCCACTTTAAAAGCGGCAATATCCTTGCCTGTGAATCCCTTTCTGTGCAAAGCAATGATGACTGCACGTGTTTCATTGCAGGTAGCCATGGTTAACAGAGGAAGAACAATGAATTCAAGCACCACCCTCCTTTTAAAGATTCCAGTCTGTTATTTTAACTCAATCAGCATTACAGAGTAATTTCCAGCCTTGCCCTCGTCAACACTGACACCTTTGTTAACAAGAGGATCACTGACAGGTTAGCTGGTCCTTTTGTGGTAGGGCTGAAATGTGGTGGAAATGTTTTTTTTGGGGGGGGATTAAGTTCATTTTCATTGCAATTCATCTGATCACTCTTCATAACATTCTGAGTATATGCAAATTGCCATCATAAGAACTGAGGACGCAGACGTTGTGAACATTTTATATTTGTGTCATTCTCAAAACTTTTGGCCAGGGCTGTATTTATTCGTTAATTTTTTTTGTTGGTAGGTGTACATTAAAGAAAGGTCAGTAGAATGATGTCACATCTGTATTATAGAATGATGTCACATCTGTAATTTATTACAGTAAAACCTTGGTTTGAGAGCATTTTGCAAGACAAGCACATTTTTTAAATATATTTTGACTTGATATACAAGCGATGTCTTGATATATAAGCAGCGTCATGTCACAACCTAATATAAAAGAGAAGAGAAGCACCTCTAAGTGTAGCAATATGGTTACATTTAATGAAGACTTTTTATTGCTACACTTAGAGGCGCCTCTCTTCTCTTTTATACTCTGGAGCTCCTGCTGGATTTTGATTCTAATCCCCTTGTGGAGGGTTCCATTTGTGGATGGACATTTTATGGTTACACAACTTATCACATTGCTATAATCTTTTTATATGGACTATAAACTGAAGGACGTATGAATAAATGGTTGTGTAAATGCTTTGTGTTACAAGCATGTTTTTGGAACGAATTATGCTCGCAATCCAAGGTTTTACAGTGTTACAGTTTGTACAGAGCTTTACAAGATGAGGGCAGACAGTAAAGTTACAATAAAATTTCTATACAGAAGGAATCGGAAAGCCCTGCTCTTTAGAGCTTACAATCTAGGAGGGAGGGTCAAGTGATACAAAAGGTAGTGGCCCGGATTCAGAGACGAGTTACGACAGCGTATCTCCGCATACCCTGTCGTAACGCATAGATTTCCCTAAGATCCGACCGGCGTAAGTCTCTTACGCCGTCGTATCTTAGGCTGCATATTTACGCTGGCCGCTAGGTGGCGCTTCCGTAGATTTACGCGAGGAATATGCAAATTAGGTAGATAAGCCGATTCAGAAACGTACGTCCGCCCGGCGCATTTTTTTACGTCGTTTACGTTAGGCTTTTTCCGGCGTAAAGTTACCCCTGCTATATGAGGGGTATCCTATGTTAAGTATGGACGTCGAGCCAGCATCGTATTTTACGTCGATTACGTCGTTTGCATAAGTCGTTCGCGAATAGGGCTGGGCGTAATTTACGTTCACGTAGAAAGCATTGGCTTTTTGCGGGTTAATTTAGAGCATGCGCACTGGGATACGTTCACGGACGGCGCATGCGCCGTTCGTAAAAAACGTCAAATACGTGGGGGTCACAATTAATTTAAATAAAACACGCCCACATCATCCACATTTGAATTAGGCGGGGTTACGCCGGACCACATACGCTACACCACCGTAACTTAGGGCGCAAGTTCTTTGTGAATACGGAACTTGCGCCCTAATTTACGGCGGCGTAACGTATATGAGAAACGTTACGCCCGCCGATAGATACACTATTGTATCTGAATCTGGGCCAATAACTGTGGGGGGGTGAACTGATGGAGAAAATAAAAGTACAGTTGTTAGGTGAGGGCAGAAGTAGAGTGATGTCACATCTGTAGTTGTAGAGTGATGTCACATCTGTAGTTGTAGAGTGATGTGACGTCTGTAGTTGTAGAGTGATGTGACGTCTGTAGTTGTAGAGTGATGTCACATCTGTAGTTGTAGAGTGATGTCACATCTGTAGTTGTAGAGTGATGTGACGTCTGTAGTTGTAGAATGGTGTCACGTCTGTAGTTGTAGAATGATGTCACGTCTGTAGTTGTAGAATGATGTCACGTCTGTAGTTGTAGAATGATGTCACGTCTGTAGTTGTAGAATGATGTCACGTCTGTAGTTGTAGAATGGTGTCACGTCTGTAGTTGTAGAATGGCGTCACGTCTGTAGTTGTAGAATGGCGTCACGTCTGTAGTTGTAGAATGGCGTCACGTCTGTAGTTGTAGAATGGCGTCACGTCTGTAGTTGTAGAATGGCGTCACGTCTGTAGTTGTAGAATGGCGTCACGTCTGTAGTTGTAGAATGGCGTCACGTCTGTAGTTGTAGAATGGCGTCACGTCTGTAGTTGTAGAATGGCGTCACGTCTGTAGTTGTAGAGTGATGTCACGTCTGTAGTTGTAGAATGGTGTCACGTCTGTAGTTGTAGAGTGATGTCACGTCTGTAGTTGTAGAATGGCGTCACGTCTGTAGTTGTAGAATGATGTCACGTCTGTAGTTGTAGAATGGTGTCACGTCTGTAGTTGTAGAATGGTGTCACGTCTTTAGTTGTAGAATGGTGTCACGTCTGTAGTTGTAGAATGGTGTCACGTCTGTAGTTGTAGAATGGTGTCACGTCTGTAGTTGTAGAATGATGTCACGTCTGTAGTTGTAGAATGATGTCACGTCTGTAGTTGTAGAATGGTGTCACGTCTGTAGTTGTAGAATGGCGTCACGTCTGTAGTTGTAGAATGGCGTCACGTCTGTAGTTGTAGAATGGCGTCACGTCTGTAGTTGTAGAATGGCGTCACGTCTGTAGTTGTAGAATGATGTCACGTCTGTAGTTGTAGAATGGTGTCACGTCTGTAGTTGTAGAATGGTGTCACGTCTGTAGTTGTAGAATGATGTCACGTCTGTAGTTGTAGAATGGTGTCACGTCTGTAGTTGTAGAGTGGTGTCACGTCTGTAGTTGTAGAATGATGTCACGTCTGTAGTTGTAGAATGGCGTCACGTCTGTAGTTGTAGAATGGCGTCACATCTGTAGTTGTAGAATGGTGTCACGTCTGTAGTTGTAGAATGGCGTCACGTCTGTAGTTGTAGAATGATGTCACGTCTGTAGTTGTAGAATGGTGTCACGTCTGTAGTTGTAAAATGGTGTCACGTCTGTAGTTGTAGAATGGTGTCATGTCTGTAGTTGTAATATGGGGTCACGTCTGTAGTTGTAGAATGGGGTCACGTCTGTAGTTGTAGAATGGGGTCACGTCTGTAGTTGTAGAATGGGGTCACGTCTGTAGTTGTAGAATGGTGTCACGTCTGTAGTTGTAGAATGGTGTCACGTCTGTAGTTGTAGAATGGTGTCACGTCTGTAGTTGTAGAATGGTGTCACGTCTGTAGTTGTAGAATTATGTCACGTCTGTAGTTGTAGAATGGTGTCACGTCTGTAGTTGTAGAATGGGGTCACGTCTGTAGTTGTAGAATGGGGTCACGTCTGTAGTTGTAGAATGGTGTCACGTCTGTAGTTGTAGAATGGCGTCACGTCTGTAGTTGTAGAATGGTGTCACGTCTGTAGTTGTAGAATGGCGTCACGTCTGTAGTTGTAGAATGGTGTCACATCTGTAGTTGTAGAGTGATGTCACATCTGTAGTTGTAGAATGGTGTCACGTCTGTAGTTGTAGAATAGTGTCACGTCTGTAGTTGTAGAATGATGTCACGTCTGTAGTTGTAGAATAGTGTCACGTCTGTAGTTGTAGAATGGTGCCACGTCTGTAGTTGTAGAATAGTGTCACGTCTGTAGTTGTAGAATAGTGTCACGTCTGTAGTTGTAGAATGGTGTCACATCTGTAGTTGTAGAGTGATGTCACATCTGTAGTTGTAGAATGGTGTCACGTCTGTAGTTGTAGAATGGTGTCACGTCTGTAGTTGTAGAATGGTGTCACATCTGTAGTTGTAGAATGGTGTCACGTCTGTAGTTGTAGAATGGTGTCACGTCTGTAGTTGTAGAGTGGTGTCACGTCTGTAGTTGTAGAATGGTGTCACGTCTGTAGTTGTAGAATGGCGTCACGTCTGTAGTTGTAGAATGGCGTCACGTCTGTAGTTGTAGAATGATGTCACGTCTGTAGTTGTAGAATGGTGTCACGTCTGTAGTTGTAGAATGGTGTCACGTCTGTAGTTGTAGAATGGTGTCACGTCTGTAGTTGTAGAATGGTGTCACATCTGTAGTTGTAGAATGGTGTCACGTCTGTAGTTGTAGAATAGTGTCACGTCTGTAGTTGTAGAATGGCGTCACGTCTGTAGTTGTAGAATGGCGTCACGTCTGTAGTTGTAGAATGGCGTCACGTCTGTAGTTGTAGAATAGTGTCATGTATGTAGTTGTAGAATGATGTCATGTCTGTAGTTGTAGAATGGTGTCACGTCTGTAGTTGTAGATTGGTGTCACGTCTGTAGTTGTAGAGTGGTGTCACGTCTGTAGTTGTAGAATGGTGTCACGTCTGTAGTTGTAGAATGGTGTCACGTCTGTAGTTGTAGAATGGTTTAACGTCTGTAGTTGTAGAATGGTGTCACATCTTTAGTTGTAAAATGGCGTCACATCTGTTACACAAAGTACAAATATTAGAAAACTCGGATCTCAGAATGGGAATGATTGTCTTGTGATGAGAAGATGACAGTCGCTGATAATTTGCAGATGCTGATGGAGAACATTCAGTTGGCGTCTGTCCTGGGTGAGGGGCTGGAGAGCCGCATGAGGACGGCTGTGCTCTGCGAGATGGAGAACTGCCTGATATGGTGAGTCAGCACTGATGTAGATGAACAATGTCCATGGAGGTAATTGTGTTATTGATACTTTGTTTTCCCTCAACAGGTTACGGGAGACTCTGGTGAAATACGGGATAGAACATATGAAGGAGCGAACCTTCCCGCCACATTATATCCTCTACCTTCTGGCCATTATAAACGCATGCTCCGCTCTCAGGTACCTGTTCAGGATTTATTCCCCAAATCTCTGACCTCTACTGACCCTTCAACCATAAATGACAGTCCATTGGGGTAATAAGATATCGAGAGGTGGGTGGGAGGGTATCCCAATAATGGTTACTGCTGGATCAGTAGAACCAAAATCTTCTTTTAATATAAAATTATTTTCATTATAAATCTGAGATGAAAAACACGGGGACATGACCTCAAACTAGAGGGAGCTAACCCTGGACAATCTTATTTGACTGAGGGAGTAGTTGATGCTTGGAGCAGACTTCCATCAAAGTTAGGGAGTCAACAGTAAGTAAATATAAATCTAATGTACTTGGGGCATATGTAGGTCTATACTCAGACTCCTTGTACATGGAATGGAGGACCAGTGTGGTTGCTGATCTTCAGCTCATGTATCATCTAGAGACCCAGGTTCTGTTCATGAGACACGTATGTACTAAGCTTCTCCGTCCCCACTGTCCTATTAACCTACATTTGCCTGCAGTTCTTCCATTGGACAGTTACAGCCAGAGGAGTCCCATATTCGTGCATTCAGTAAAGCTGCTCCGTGCCTGCAGACATCCCTGGACAAAACCCAGAAGAAAGCCTGCCATCTACTGCTGGATGAGCTGCAGACCGACATTCAGGTACTGAGGATCCGACAACTCTAATCTTCCCCACCTTCCCTGTCATCTGCCTGTATGTACCAGTACATCTCTACATCTTCTTGTCCCCTACATCCCTTTATGTCTCTGTATTCCCATTCCATTGGCATCTATTCCAGAACAACCCTGTATTCCCATATCCCATTCCATTGGCCTCTATTCCAGAACAACCATGTATTCCCATATCCCATTCCATTGGCCTCTATTCCAGAACAACCCTGTATTCCCATATCCCATTCCATTGGCCTCTATTCCAGAACAACCCTGTATTCCCATATCCCATTCCATTGGCCTCTATTCCAGAACAACCCTGTATTCCCATATCCCATTCCATTGGCCTCTATTCCAGAACAACCCCGTATTCCCATATCCCATTCCATTGGCCTCTATTCCAGAACAACCCTGTATTCCCATATCCCATTCCATTGGCCTCTATTCCAGAACAACCCTGTATTCCCATATCCCATTCCATTGGCCTCTATTCCAGAACAACCCTGTATTCCCATGTCCCATCCCACCAGCCTCTATTTTAGGACCTTTCTGTATATCTCTGTATTCCCATATTCCTTCCCACCGGCCTCTATTCTGAGACTTCCCTGTATATCTCTGTATTCCTATATCCCTTCCCCACTGGTCTCTATTCCATGACATCCCTATATATCTATGCATTCCTATATCCCTTCCCCACTGGTCTCTATTCCAGAACATCCCTATATATCTCTGTATTCCTATATCCTAATCCACCAACCTCTTTTTCAGGACCTCCATGTATATTTCTATATTCCTATATCTCTTCCCCACTGGCCTTTATTACAGGACCTCCCTGTATATCTCTGTATTTTTATTCCCTTTCCCCACTGGCCTCTATTACAGAATATTCCTCTATTTCTATATTTCTTCCCCTCCAGCCTCTATTCTGGGACATCTCCTTTCTGTATTTTTATTTACCTCCTTCCCCAGCCTCTTTTCCGGAACAGCCCGTCTCGTTCTTGGTTGTCTGCTTCAGACACTGTACAGATAATCTGTGAGAAGATGGATAATTTTGGCCAGCACCTTTCCCAAGTACGCTCACCATTAAACCAGGTGAGTGTGTCGAGTGTCCTCCCTGTTGGGGTTTGATGAGCAGTCATATCGCCCCATATTGCATGAATGGAGGTATCCATAGCTAGGTAGAGTTCAGTCAATGATAGAAGCAGGGCCGCTGATAGGGGAGGACCACCAGTTCTCCTGTAGGGGGCCCAGGCACACAGGGGGGGCCTGAACAGCAGGAGGAATCAGTGTGGTCAGGCGGAGGGGCAGAAAGACGCCCTGTGCAGGTCTCTGCAGCAGCTGAAAGACAGCTTCTCTCCCTCCTGCTGGCTTTCATTTGGTGCAGGGAGAGACACATGGCATCGTTCCTGCAATTGCTTCCCTGTCACTGATACTCCTCCCTGTTCTGCCTACTACTAATCCCCCCCCCCTTTGTGCCCACCTGTCACTGTGCCACCCCCCCTCCTGTGGCACTGCCGGCTTCCCTGTCCTGTAAGAAAAAGTGTAAACATTGTAAGACATTTTAAAAAATTGTAAAATATTTTTTATTTTTTTTAATTATAAAAAAAAAAAAATGTTTTAATGTAAAAAAAAAAATATTAAAAAAGGGTAATTCACACGGGTTCTGTTATGTTTGTGTCCGCTAATGAGGATTTTAGTGTATTTTTTGTAAAAATCTTGTTTTGATTGGTGGGGGGGGCCCGTGATTTCCAACAGCAGACCAGATAGAAGTATTGGGGAGGGGGGTTGTTCTTGTTGTTGTCTCTACAATTCTGAACAGTTTTGTTCTCTAGTATCTGCTGGCACAGGTGGAAAGAATGGTTACCATCGAGTATGTCAAAGCTCTGCTCCACAGTAAACTGGCGTGCCGGAACTGTGCCGAGAGGCTGCAGCTGGCGCAGAGGATGTCTATGGATGCCGAGGAGCTGAAATCTTCCCTCCACAGGATGGTAAAAAAAATCTTCCCCAGTGTTTGTGAAGTAGGGGGGATGGGAAGTGGAGGGGGGGGGGTGTTAAATATATGGATGGGGCTACAGTGCAAAGGACAGAAAAGAGTTGTGTATATTGCTGGAATGTAGAAACCAATTTCATGGAAATGATTGGGGTTAAAGTGTTTCTAGGCATGACATAGGGTCTGTAGCTGGGCATGGGACAGGTTCATGGGCTAGGCATGCTGTAGGGTCAGCAGATGAGCATCGCATAGGGTGCCTGGCTTGGCACGGCGTAGGATTAGTGACTGGGCACACCGTAGGATTAGCGGTTGAGCACTGAGTAAGGTCAGCAGCGTAGGGTCAGTGAATGAGCCTTGCGAAGAGTGGATGGCTGCGCATGGCATAGGGCCAGTAGGGTGACCACGTGTCCCGGCGTGCCCGGGACAGTCCCGCATTTTGCAGGTCTGTCCCGGGCACAATCATTCCAGGACAATACAGTGTCCCGGAATGAAACCGACACAGCCACCCCCCAGGCCAATCTGATGCCCCCAAAAAAGGCCACCACATCACCGCTTTACTCACTGATAGTACTTGTCCTGGCCTGGAGGAGCACAATCCTGCCCCCTGCTTGTGATTGGAGAAATCATAAATCCCGCCTCTTGTGTCCAATCACTGTGCTGCGATTCGTTACAGCACAAGCTGATTTTTGGGAAGGGAGGGTGTCCCTGAATGGTAGTTTGGAAATGTGGTCACCCTAAGGGCCAGTGGCTGGGCACAGCCTAGGCACAGAAGCTGGGGGTGTCGTAGTGCCAGCGGCTTGGTGCAGCATAGGGTCTGTGGCTTGGCAGACAATAAAATACATAGCCAGCCAGCCTTCCTTCTGCATAATGAAGAGCAGCAATGCAGACTGAGATTAAAGGTCTGATTTCTGCATTCTCAGGAGTGATGGGGTGAATGTTTGTTTTTCAGCATTAGCAATAATTCTGTGTGTCATTCATGTTTTTTTTCCTGCCCTTGCAGAGCCTAGAAGATTCAACTCTCTGTGTTCCCCTCATCCTCGCGCTTCAGGAATTATTTGCCCTGAAGGATCCATCACTGCTGAGTCTGGAAATATCAGGACTGATGAGTGCCTACCCCGACATCAGGTAATTTCAGAATCTGCCTGTATATTGCCCTCAAAACACAAAGCTGTTATTCTCTCCCCTGCCAGCAGAGGGAGTCAAGATGTCCTGAGTGATCATGATGGTGGGATCACTTCTGTTACTTATATTAAATTATAATTTCATAAACATTGCAGAGGGTTAAAGCTTTGTCTAATCCTTGAATCAAAAAGGGCTGGCAACTCGGATGCTCCTGAATAAAAGTCCTTTATTGGTTACATGGGTACAGGCTATATGCCGACGCGTTCCGGCTAAGAAGCCTTCATCAAAGCATCAATGTCTAGTCCTCTCTGAAGAAGGCTCTAGCCTTGCTTGGCCCATGATTATTGAACATCTATACCATGAATAGTTGCCTGATTTGTGACATCCATCTCCAACCCAGGACCCCTTCCATTTTCACCTCCCCCTACCCCCCTCTCTCTTTACCCCCCCCCTCTTCTCTTTTCGGTTATCTTTTCATCTTTTTGCTCTCTTGCAATTAAGAAAATGGAAAGTGGTAAAGGTGATCCCAGGACCCTTTGCATGCTTTTATCAGGCCCTTGGGACACTATTCTTTCCAATACAAGGCACAATCACTTCTACATCAACCATGGGGCATTATTCCTGTCACTTATACCAACAATGGGGCACTATTCTTCTCATTGACACTAATGACGGGGAACTATTCGTCCCACAGACACCAACAATGGGGCTTTATTTCTTCCAATGATGGGGCACTATTTACTTCCCTAATATCAACAATGGGGCAATATTACTCTAATACCAATGATGGGGCATTCTTTACTTCCATCGACACCAAGGCATTTTATACTCCTATTGGCCACAGTCCAGCCCCCTTACAGTCTAAAGGACAGTAAACTGGCCCTTTTGTTCAGGAAGTTTGGAGACCCCTGTCTTAGACCGTGGTTTTATAATGTACATTGGTACTATATCCTTGGTGATCCTGTAAGGTCTGAGACCATGGTGCAATTTTCCTTGGTGATCTTGTTAGGTCTGAGATCATGAGACTAAATCCTCAGCAATCCTGTTAGACTGTAGTACCATGATCCCAGACCTATCTTTGGTGATATTGTTAGGTCTGGAGCCACAGTACTATAACCAGTGTTCATTTTGTCAACTAAAACCGACTAAAACATTTTAGTCGACTAACTTAATACCACTTTAGTCGACTAAAATACTACTAAAACTAAAACAATTGAGATGACTAATATAAGACTAAAACTAAAATGCCATTTTAGCCAAAAGACGAAGACTAAAACTAAATTAAAATTTGACGTCAAAATTAACACTGGTCTGTAGTGCATTCATACCTCAATAACAAATAATAACATGTTAGATTTTTCACTCCAGCAGTATATAATGAGTTTGGAAATTGTAGAGAAATGTTTAAATAATGCATTACAGTTTAACCAAATAACCCCCGGACCATATTGCTTCTCAAAGACCAGAGCACTTTTTGCGATTCGGCACTGCGTCGCTTTAACGGACAATTGCGCGGTCGTGCGACGTGGCTCCCAAACAAAATTTTGCTTCCTTTTTTTCCCACAAATAGAGCTTTCTTTTGGTGGTATTTGATCACCTCTGCGGTTTTTAGTTTTTGCGCTATAAACAAAAATAGAGCGACAATTTTGAAAAAAATGAATATTTTTTACTTTTTGCTATAATAAATATCCCCCCAAAAAATATAAAAAAACTTTTTTTCCTCAGTTTAGGCCAATACGTATTTTTCTACATATTTTTTGTAAAAAAAAATTGCAATAAGCGTTTATTGATTGGTTTGCGCAAAAGTTATAGCGTTTACAAAATAGGGGGTATTTTTATGGCATTTTTATTAATATTTTTTTTTTACTAGTAATGGTGGTGATCAGCGATTTTTTTTTCGGTACTGCGACATTATGACGGACACTTTGGACACATTGTTGGGACCATTGGCATTTTATAGCGATCAGTGCTATAAAAATGCATTGGATTACTATAAAAATGCCACTGGCAGTGAAGGGGTTAACACTAGGGGCGTGGAAGGGGTTAAGTATGTTCCCTGGGTGTGTTCTAACTGTAGGGGGGATGGCCTCACTAGGGGAAATGACTGATCGCTGTTCATACATTGTATGAACAGAAGATCAGCATTTCTCTCCCTGACAGGACTGGGAGCTGTGTGTTTACACACACAGCTCCCGGTCCCCGCTCTGTAATGAGCAATCGCGTGTGCCCGGCGGCAATCACGCCCACCGGGCACGCGCGCGGGAGTCAGGGGCGAGTGAGTGGCCTACGCGAGAGCCGACGTATAGCTACAGGCTCTCGCGCAGGGGAGACGACCTGCCGCCGTAAAATGACGGCGGCTGTTCGGCAAGTAGTTAATACACCCATTAGATTTTAGATGGCTAAAATGAGTTTGTCGACTAAAATGTACTTTAGATTTTATTAGACTAAATTGTAGGACATTTTAGTTGACTAAAATGTCCTGGAGATTTTGTCGACTAAATACGACTAAAACTAAAACTAAAACAATTGCAGAAGACTAAAATGGGACTAAATCTGAAATGCCATTTTAGTCCTAAGACTAATGCCGCATACACACGATCGGAATTTCCGACAAGAAAAGTTTGACGTGAGCTTTCTGTCGGAAATTCCAACCGTGTGTAGGCCCCATCAGACTTTTTCTGTCTGAATTTCCGCCAGCAAAAATTTGAGAGCTGGTTTTCAAATTTTCAGACGGGAAAAGTTCTTCTTTATGCAATTCCGATAAGCTAAAAAACACGCATACTCGGAATCAAGTCAACGCATGCTCAGAGTCATTATACCTAATTTTTCTCGGCTCGTTGTAGTGTTGTACGTCACTGCGTTCTTGACGGTCGGAATTTTGTGTGACCGCGTCTATGCAACACAAGTTTGAGCCAACATTCCGTCGAGAAAAAAAAAATCCACGGTTTTCTTGTCGGAATTTCCGATCGTGTGTAGGTGGCATGAGACTAAAACGAGATTGAAATTTGCTGCCAAAATGAACACTGACTATGACCTTGGTGATTCTGTTGGGTATGGGACTGTAATGCAATTGCCTCTGTGATCTTGTTGGTAACCCTTATTGTTTCTCCCCCACAGTGATGATCATGTCTTGGCATTACTGGAACTGAGGGGTGACGTGAGCCGCGACATCCGCCATACTGTTCTCAACACAATGCGGCGTCAGGCCCTCTCGCTTCCGGAAGATTTTCGCCCAATTTTCATCAGTATCCCCGTCCCCGCCCCTCCTCCTCCATTCTGCCTCCACCCCAGTTCCTGCGCCTGAACTTCCACAAATCAGCTGTGGGGTTGAACCATGGCAGGAACTGCCAGAATGCCCCACCATATTTCTGTGTAAAACAAAAAATAATTTTATACTATGTTATGAAATAAAAAAAAATGGAAAACATTGCTGTACATGGGGGTTTGTGCACAAAATTTTCTGCTGAATCCAACTCCGTGACACCTTATCCTTCTAAATATTGATCAGAGATGACAGAAGAAGTCCTGCCCCTCACCCAGCCTATGCGCTCTTTTCTGTGCCATGTCTCACGAATTGCCATATTTTTGTGAATTTTAACAAATAAGAATTTCTTCTATTTCTGATGTGCATGTCGCATTCTCCAGGAACTAGGGTGACCACATTTCCAAACTGCCATTCAGGGACACACCCCGTCTTTCACCTTCCCCAAAAAAAGATCAGGGGTGGGGGTGGCGGGGGGAAATGTAGTCTCGGGGTTGATGGGGAATTTGCCGGGTGAATGTGCCACTTGCCACCATATGCAGTGTCGCTCGCCATCCATAGCCTGCCATCAGGTGCAGTGCTGCTGTCACGCCCCCTCTGCATGAGCCACGTGCGTAGAAGGAAAGGAGTGACATCACTATCTGGAGAGTGAAGATCACACCAGTCCCTGCTGCTTGCCGCTGGAGAAGGAGGAGGTGCCGAGGTGGGTGGGGACAGCATCGCTGCACTAGGCACAGGCCTCGGTCCTGGTCTCACTGTCTGAGAGTAAATTGTCACTGGTTGCAAGATGCCAGGCAGAACCAGTTCCGGAAATGTAGTTATTAGTTAGTAGGGGGTAGCCATGTCCTCTATTTCATTCCGGGACATTGTATTGTCCCAGAATGAGGGTACCCGGGACAGACATGTCAATTGCGGGACAGCCCCCGGCAATCCGGGACACGTGGGCACCCTACCAGGAACATGCTTTGGGAATCATTGTTTATTTGTCGCACCACTGATAGTTTATCTTCCAAGTGTATCTGTTCCAACTTCCTGTTCCTGCAAGGAAGATATTTCCCTCCAAAGGCTGACTTTCCTTTCCAGTGGTGAAGCCTGTGTTCTGTCAGATATGGCGACCCGTCAGAATTGGTAACGGAAGTGCCGTTTCGTCACCGCCATCTTGCTACACCCCGCACACGTCTACAGTAAGGATACACGGAGAAGGGGCCAAGCAGACATCTTGTTACACCCACCAAAGTTTTGCATTACACAGTTATTTTTTATTTATTTTTTTAACAGGAAACAGAGCATACATGGTGAAATGTATTATTTAGAAACCCCTCGGACTGTTTACATGTTGAATTTTAAAAGCAGCGGCAAATCTGCTGATCTCACAGGTTTGCTAATGTGACCGAACACCGCTGCTTTTATAATTCAGGTTTGAGTGTCCCGGTGTAGTGTCACATTCCGTTCCCTATCACAGAATGCTCCGGAAGTGACGTTGCGCTGAGAAATTTCGCACTGCGCATGCGCGATGCGTTCCAAACATTTGCGCGATGCGTTCTAAACGATTTGTGACAATACAGACCAGTGATGGCTCCCCATCACAGATTACTCCGGAAGTGACATTCCGTCGCCACCATCTTGCTACACCCCACACTCCTACACAGTAATGATAGACTGAGAAGGGGGCAAGCGGACATCTTGTTACACCCACCGGAGTTTTAGATTTCACAGTTATTTTCTACACAAAACGGAGCTTATATACTTAAATACAGTATTTGCAGGGCTTTTTTTCAGGGGGAACTTGGGGGAACTCAGTTCCACCACCTTTGGCTCAGACCCTTTGGTGCCTGCTCACCACAATCACTTGTAAACACAGAAGTCTGGTTTCTGTGTTTACAAGTGACAGCTCTGCACTCTGTGTGTAACCCCTCCCTGAACTCTGCACACTGTATATAATGCAATCCTGGGGGCAGATCCACAAAGAAATTACGCCGGCGTATCTATTGATACACCGCGTAATTTCAAAGTTCCCGCGTCGTATCTTTGTTTTGTATCCACAAAACAAGATACGAAGGAATCCGTTCTGTGTTGAAAAAAACTGTAAAATCTAATGATGGTGGAGACGGAACATCACTTCCGTTACAAAATCTGACGGAGTTCTGACAAACTGTCAAACCTGGCAGACTATCGAACCACGTCACTACTTACTGTGACGTGGAATCAGCTATTGCAGAAAAACACACGCATTGCACATGCGCAGTGCGTCATCGCTGATGTCAGGACACTTGCATTTTAAATTCGCCGACCGACGGCCACGTTGCTACACTCGGCCGTATTAAGCCAGCAGCCAGCAGTCAGAAGGGGGCAGCGGACATCTTTTTACACCCACCCAAATCTTTCATTTTACACTTATGTTTAGCACTAAGCTGAGCTTATATAGTGAAATACGGTATTTTCAAATCCGTCACACTGTTTTCATGTTGAATTTTAAAAGTTTGGTGTTCTGTCAGATTAGCAACCCTGTCAGATCTGCAGGCTTGTTGCTGCTTTTAAAATTCAACATTCAAACAGTGTCGTGGACTTCTAAATACTGTTTTGAACTATATAAGCTCAGTTTACTATTAAAGATAAGTGTGGAATCATGCAAGACTTGGGTGGGTGTAAAAAGATGTCCGCTGTCGCCTTCTGACTGCAGGTATTCCGTCAGATTCGGCGACCTGTTAGAATTGGTAACGGAAGTGACGTCTTATCGCCGCCATCTTGATACACCCCGCACTCCTCCACAGTAATAAAACACTGAGAAGGGGTGTTGCGGGGGGCACCAAGATGGCCGTAACAAACCACCCACAAAGGAAGGGCGGAAGAGGCACTGCCGCCATCTTGGAAAAGGTGATTCGGCCATACCTCAAAGCCTAGACGAGCTAGCCTAGTGTCTGGCTGTATACCCAGCCCTCAGTATATCTGACACCGCCACTCCCCTCCGGGTGTTCTGTACTGTCAGTCACATGGTATGAGGGGCGGGAATATGACATGTCCCGCCCTTCTATTCTTTTCTCCTCAGAGTTGGGCGAGTCTCCTGACGTCACACCCCGGGGAGACCGAACCGGATAATCACCTCAGGGTGAGTGTCATCCCCGTCCTCCGGTCATGTCTGTCCGTTTACTCTTCTATCAATCTAATCCCCATCTTTAAGTGTCCCCACTCCTCTCCTCCATCCTCCGATGTCCCGGGTCCCGTCACCTCCATCCTCCGATGTCCCGGGTCCCGTCACCTCCATCCTCCGATGTCCCGGGTTCCGTCACCTCCATCCTCCGATGTCCCGGGTCCCGTCACCTCCATCCTCCGATGTCCCGGGTTCCGTCACCTCCATCCTCCGATGTCCCGGGTCCCGTCACCTCCATCCTCCGATGTCCCGGGTCCCGTCACCCCCATCCTCCGATGTCCCGGGTCCCGTCACCTCCATCCTCCGATGTCCCGGGTCCCGTCACCTCCATCCTCCGATGTCCCGGGTCCCGTCACCCCCATCCTCCGATGTCCCGGGTCCCGTCACCTCCGATGTCCCGGGTCCTGTCACCCCCATCCTCCGATGTCCCGGGTCCTGTCACCCCCATCCTCCGATGTCCCGGGTCCTGTCACCTCCATCCTCCGATGTCCCGGGTCCAGTCACCTCCATCCTCCGATGTCCCGGGTCCCGTCACCTCCATCCTCCGATGTCCCGGGTCCTGTCACCTCCATCCTCCGATGTCCCGGGTCCTGTCACCTCCATCCTCCGATGTCCCGGGTCCCGTCACCTCCATCCTCCGATGTCCCGGGTCCCGTCACCTCCATCCTCCGATGTCCCGGGTCCCGTCACCTCCATCCTCCGATGTCCCGGGTCCCGTCACCTCCGATGTCCCGGGTCCTGTCACCCCCATCCTCCGATGTCCCGGGTCCTGTCACCTCCATCCTCCGATGTCCCGGGTCCAGTCACCTCTATCCTCCGATGTCCCGGGTCCCGTCACCTCCATCCTCCGATGTCCCGGGTCCCGTCACCTCCATCCTCCGATGTCCCGGGTCCCGTCACCTCCATCCTCCGATGTCCCGGGTCCTGTCACCTCCATCCTCCGATGTCCCGGGTCCTGTCACCTCCGATGTCCCGGGTCCTGTCACCTCCAT
This sequence comes from Rana temporaria, assembly GCF_905171775.1. Lineage (NCBI taxonomy): Eukaryota > Metazoa > Chordata > Amphibia > Anura > Ranidae > Rana > Rana temporaria. Next base: position 142,073,370 of record NC_053499.1, read on the forward strand.
CCTCCGATGTCCCGGGTCCCGTCACCTCCATCCTCCGATGTCCCGGGTCCCGTCATCTCCATCCTCCGATGTCCCGGGTCCCGTCACCTCCGATGTCCCGGGTCCTGTCACCCCCATCCTCCGATGTCCCGGGTCCTGTCACCTCCATCCTCCGATGTCCCGGGTCCAGTCACCTCTATCCTCCGATGTCCCGGGTCCCGTCACCTCCATCCTCCGATGTCCCGGGTCCCGTCACCTCCATCCTCCGATGTCCCGGGTCCCGTCACCTCCATCCTCCGATGTCCCGGGTCCCGTCATCTCCATCCTCCGATGTCCCGGGTCCCGTCACCTCCGATGTCCCGGGTCCTGTCACCCCCATCCTCCGATGTCCCGGGTCCTGTCACCTCCATCCTCCGATGTCCCGGGTCCTGTCACCTCCATCCTCCGATGTCCCGGGTCCTGTCACCTCCATCCTCCGATGTCCCGGGTCCCGTCACCTCCATCCTCCGATGTCCCGGGTCCCGTCACCTCCATCCTCCGATGTCCCGGGTCCTGTCACCTCCATCCTCCGATGTCCCGGGTCCCGTCACCTCCATCCTCCGATATCCCGGGTCCCGTCACCTCCATCCTCCGATGTCCCGGGTCCCGTCACCTCCATCCTCCGATGTCCCGGGTCCTGTCACCTCCATCCTCCGATGTCCCGGGTCCTGTCACCTCCATCCTCCGATGTCCCGGGTCCCGTCACCTCCATCCTCCGATGTCCCGGGTCCCGTCACCTCCATCCTCCGATGTCCCGGGTCCCGTCACCTCCATCCTCCGATGTCCCGGGTCCTGTCACCTCCATCCTCCGATGTCCCGGGTCCCGTCACCTCCATCCTCCGATGTCCCGGGTCCTGTCACCTCCGATGTCCCGGGTCCTGTCACCTCCATCCTCCGATGTCCCGGGTCCCGTCATCTCCATCCTCCGATGTCCCGGGTCCTGTCCCCTCCGATGTCCCGGGTCCCGTCACCTCCATCCTCCGATGTCCCGGGTCCCGTCACCTCCATCCTCCGATGTCCCGGGTCCTGTCACCTCCATCCTCCGATGTCCCGGGTCCTGTCACCTCCATCCTCCGATGTCCCGGGTCCCGTCACCTCCATCCTCCGATGTCCCGGGTCCTGTCACCTCCATCCTCCGATGTCCCGGGTCCCGTCACCTTCATCCTCCGATGTCCCGGGTCCCGTCACCTCCATCCTCCGATGTCCCGGGTCCCGTCATCTCCATCCTCCGATGTCCCGGGTCCTGTCCCCTCCGATGTCCCGGGTCCTGTCACCTCCATCCTCCGATGTCCCGGGTCCCGTCATCTCCATCCTCCGATGTCCCGGGTCCTGTCACCTCCGATGTCCCGGGTCCTGTCACCCCCATCCTCCGATGTCCCGGGTCCAGTCACCTCCATCCTCCGATGTCCCGGGTCCCGTCACCTCCATCCTCCGATGTCCCGGGTCCCGTCACCTCCATCCTCCGATGTCCCGGGTCCTGTCCCCTCCGATGTCCCGGGTCCTGTCACCTCCATCCTCCGATGTCCCGGGTCCCGTCATCTCCATCCTCCGATGTCCCGGGTCCCGTCATCTCCATCCTCCGATGTCCCGGGTCCTGTCACCTCCATCCTCCGATGTCCCGGGTCCCGTCACCTCCATCCTCCGATGTCCTGGGTCCTGTCCCCTCCGATGTCCCGGGTCCTGTCACCTCCATCCTCCGATGTCCCGGGTCCCGTCATCTCCATCCTCCGATGTCCCGGGTCCCGTCATCTCCATCCTCCGATGTCCCGGGTCCTGTCACCTCCATCCTCCGATGTCCCGGGTCCTGTCACCTCCGTCCTCCGATGTCCCGGGTCCTGTCCCCTCCGATGTCCCGGGTCCCGTCACCTTCATCCTCCGATGTCCCGGGTCCCGTCATCTCCATCCTCCGATGTCCCGGGTCCTGTCACCTCCATCCTCCGATGTCCCGGGTCCTGTCACCTCCGATGTCCCGGGTCCTGTCACCTCCATCCTCCGATGTCCCGGGTCCCGTCATCTCCATCCTCCGATGTCCCGGGTCCTGTCCCCTCCGATGTCCCGGGTCCTGTCACCTCCATCCTCCGATGTCCCGGGTCCCGTCACCTCCATCCTCCGATGTCCCGGGTCCTGTCACCTCCGATGTCCCGGGTCCCGTCACCTCCATCCTCCGATGTCCCGGGTCCTCACCTCCATCCTCCGATGTCCCGGGTCCCGTCACCTCCATCCTCCGATGTCCCGGGTCCCGTCACCTCCATCCTCCGATGTCCCGGGTCCCGTCACCTCCATCCTCCGATGTCCCGGGTCCCGTCACCCCCATCCTCCGATGTCCCGGGTCCCGTCACCTCCATCCTCCGATGTCCCGGGTCCCGTCACCTCCATCCTCCGATGTCCCGGGTCCCGTCACCTCCATCCTCCGATGTCCCGGGTCCCGTCACCTCCATCCTCCGATGTCCCGGGTCCCGTCACCTCCATCCTCCGATGTCCCGGGTCCCGTCACCTCCATCCTCCGATGTCCCGTGTCCCGTCACCTCCATCCTCCGATGTCCCGGGTCCTGTCACCTCCATCCTCCGATGTCCCGGGTCCTGTCACCTCCATCCTCCGATGTCCCGGGTCCTGTCACCTCCATCCTCCGATGTCCCGGGTCCCGTCACCTCCATCCTCCGATGTCCCGGGTCCCGTCACCTCCATCCTCCGATGTCCCGGGTCCTGTCACCTCCATCCTCCGATGTCCCGGGTCCTGTCACCTCCATCCTCCGATGTCCCGGGTCCTGTCACCCCCATCCTCCGATGTCCCGGGTCCCGTCACCTCCATCCTCCGATGTCCCGGGTCCCGTCACCTCCATCCTCCGATGTCCCGGGTCCCGTCATCTCCATCCTCCGATGTCCCGGGTCCCGTCCCCTCCATCCTCCGATGTCCCGGGTCCTGTCACCTCCATCCTCCGATGTCCCGGGTCCTGTCACCTCCATCCTCCGATGTCCCGGGTCCCGTCACCTCCATCCTCCGATGTCCCGGGTCCTGTCACCTCCGATGTCCCGGGTCCTGTCACCTCCATCCTCCGATGTCCCGGGTCCCGTCATCTCCATCCTCCGATGTCCCGGGTCCTGTCCCCTCCGATGTCCCGGGTCCCGTCATCTCCATCCTCCGATGTCCCGGGTCCCGTCATCTCCATCCTCCGATGTCCCGGGTCCTGTCACCTCCATCCTCCGATGTCCCGGGTCCCGTCATCTCCATCCTCCGATGTCCCGGGTCCTGTCACCTCCATCCTCCGATGTCCCGGGTCCTGTCACCTCCGATGTCCCGGGTCCTGTCACCCCCATCCTCCGATGTCCCGGGTCCAGTCACCTCCATCCTCCGATGTCCCGGGTCCCGTCACCCCCATCCTCCGATGTCCCGGGTCCCGTCATCTCCATCCTCCGATGTCCCGGGTCCCGTCACCTCCATCCTCCGATGTCCCGGGTCCCGTCACCTCCATCCTCCGATGTCCCGGGTCCCGTCACCTCCATCCTCCGATGTCCCGGGTCCTGTCACCTCTATCCTCCGATGTCCCGGGTCCCGTCATCTCCATCCTCCGATGTCCCGGGTCCTGTCATCTCCATCCTCCGATGTCCCGGGTCCAGTCACCTCTATCCTCCGATGTCCCGGGTCCAGTCACCTCTATCCTCCGATGTCCCGGGTCCCGTCACCTCCATCCTCCGATGTCCCGGGTCCTGTCTCCTCCATCCTCCGATGTCCCGGGTCCCGTCACCTCCATCCTCCGATGTCCCGGGTCCCGTCACCTCCATCCTCCGATGTCCCGGGTCCCGTCACCTCCATCCTCCGATGTCCCGGGTCCCGTCATCTCCATCCTCCGATGTCCCGGGTCCTGTCCCCTCCGATGTCCCGGGTCCTGTCACCTCCATCCTCCGATGTCCCGGGTCCTGTCACCTCCGATGTCCCGGGTCCTGTCCCCTCCGATGTCCCGGGTCCTGTCACCTCCGATGTCCCGGGTCCTGTCCCCTCCGATGTCCCGGGTCCTGTCACCTCCGATGTCCCGGGTCCTGTCCCCTCCGATGTCCCGGGTCCTGTCACCTCCGATGTCCCGGGTCCCGTCATCTCCATCCTCCGATGTCCCGGGTCCTGTCATCTCCATCCTCCGATGTCCCGGGTCCCGTCACCTCCATCCTCCGATGTCCCGGGTCCCGTCACCTCCATCCTCCGATGTCCCGGGTCCCGTCACCTCCATCCTCCGATGTCCCGGGTCCCGTCACCTCCATCCTCCGATGTCCCGGGTCCCGTCACCTCCATCCCCCGATGTCCCGGGTCCTGTCCCCTCCATCCTCCGATGTCCTGGGTCCTGTCTCCTCCATCCTCCGATGTCCCGGGTCCCGTCACCTCCATCCTCCGATATCCCGGGTCCCGTCACCTCCATCCTCCGATATCCCGGGTCCCGTCACCTCCATCCTCCGATATCCCGGGTCCCGTCACCTCCATCCTCCGATGTCCCGGGTCCTGTCACCTCCGATGTCCCGGGTCCTGTCATTTCCATCCTCCGATGTCCCGGGTCCTGTCTCCTCCATCCTCCGATGTCCCGGGTCCTGTCCCCTCCATCCTCCGATGTCCCGGGTCCTGTCTCCTCCATCCTCCGATGTCCCGGGTCCCGTCACCTCCATCCTCCGATATCCCGGGTCCCGTCACCTCCATCCTCCGATATCCCGGGTCCCGTCACCTCCATCCTCCGATATCCCGGGTCCTGTCACCTCCGATGTCCCGGGTCCTGTCATTTCCATCCTCCGATGTCCCGGGTCCTGTCACCTCCATCCTCCGATGTCCCGGGTCCTGTCACCTCCATCCTCCGATGTCCCGGGTCCTGTCACCTCCATCCTCCGATGTCCCGGGTCCTGTCACCTCCGATGTCCCGGGTCCTGTCACCTCCATCCTCCGATGTCCCGGGTTCCTGTGTGTGACATTCTCTCTGTCTCTCCTCAGGTTCGGTTCTCCCTGTAATCAGAATGGTTCTGGTTTCCGGTCCCCAGTCCTGCAGCAGAGGGATGTCGTCTACCTCCGTACGCGGTAATACCGCCAAACCCAAGAGAACATCTCCGCAGAGCAATGGCCTGGCCTCCCCGGCCTCTAATCCCAGCTCCCGACGTTCCACTGTAAATCGGACCCGAACCCTGGCGGTGGAGCCCCCTGCCTCCAGGAGGTTGTCGGGATGTTCCTTGTACATGGGGACGTGTAGCTCGATGCGGCGAAGCGAGAGCACCTGCACCATTAACAACAGTGGCAGTCCTCGTGGCAGATTACGAAGCTCGGGGTCTCTACCTTCTATCAGCAGAGCCGCCACCGCAAATCGCACCCTAAAGAAGAGTTCGTGCCTCCTGGTCGCTCTTCGCCCCACAAATGTGGAACAGGAACGGGACAAATTCTTTCTCTCCAATTATACCCACAATCCCCAGTTCCAGTATGAGGAGCCGCTGCCGGTCGCTGTGCTGGAGAAGTATAGCGAGGCATCGGTCCAATTCCTTGTGCAGGTTGGAATGGAATGTCCCCCCCCCGGCTGGTTCACCAGATCCCAGGCTGTAACCAAGACCTGTATATGTAGAGCTGATTACAGAGGGCCAGATTCTCCAATATTCTGCGGCGGCCTCGCGTAAGCTATTTACACTACGCCGCCGCAACTTACTGGAGCAAGTGCCGTATTCCTCAATCACTTGCTCCGTAGTTTGCGGAGGCGTAGTGTAAAAGGCCCGGCGTATCCCCGCGTATTTCAAAGGGGGCGGCTTATATTTAAATTAAGCGCGCCCCCGTTTCGATCGAACTGCGCATGCGCCGGGCTAAAAATAGCCCAGTGCGCATGCTCCAGTTCTCGGCGGAAAACGTCAATGACGCCGACGTGTGCGTCATTGACGTAAAGTCGTATTCAAGAACGACTTAGGAAAACGACGTACCCGACGGGAAAAGACGACGCAGACCCGACGCCATACTTAACATGGCATACGTGGGACTGGCGTAAAGGTTACCCCTCATATAGCAGGGGTAACCTTACGCTTTTGTTCGTGAATCGGCGTATCAGGCTCATTTGCATAAACAAATGAGACCTGAACGTAAACGCCACCTAGCGGCCGGCGGCGAATTACATTTAAGAATGGACAGTGTAAGTGACTTACACATGTCGGATCTACAGCGTATCTATGCGAAAATGATTCTAGGAATCACTCGCATAGATACGCGGGTCAAAAAACAGAGATACGGCGGAGTTTCCTGAGATACACCGTCGTAACTCTGCTGAGAATATGGCCCAGAATGACCAGTCATTGCTACTCGGCTTGTAGATCCCTGACCACAGAATGACCAATCATTGTTAGTGATCTTGTAGATCCCCAATTACAGAATGACCAATCATTACTACCGGACTTGTAGATCGCTGACCACAGTATGACCAATCATTGTTACTGGGTGCGGAGAAAGGGATTCCCTGCTGACCGCTTCTGTGTTTTTACACTCACTTGCCACAATCCTGAGGGGTTGGGAACTCATTAACCACTTAAGACCCGGACCATTATGCAGGTAAAGGACCAGGCCCCTTTTTGCGATTCGGCGCTGCGTCACTTTAACTGACAATTGCGCGGTCGTGCGACGTGGCTCCCAAACAATATTGTTGTCCTTTTTTCTCTTCCGTTCATGGACGGACACAGCAGCCTTTGACCTTAGGGTTATATCCGCTTCCTTCCAGGAAGCGGATATAACCCTAAGGTCAAAGGCTGCTGTGTCCGTCCATGAACTCAGAGAAATGGATTTTACGGTGAGTACAAAAATCCTATTTTCCCCACAAATAGAGCTTTCTTTTGGTGGTATTTGATCACCTCTGCGTTTTTTATTTTTTGCGCTATAAACAAAAATAGAGCGACAATTTAAAAATAAATGCAATATTTTTTACTTTTTGCTATAATAAATATCCCCAAAAAAAATATATATATATATATAAAAAAAGTTTTTTTTCCCTCAGTTTTGGCCGATACGTATTCTTCTACATATTTTTGGTAAAAAAAATCGCAATAAGCGTTTATTGATTGGTTTGCGCAAATTTTTTTTTTACTACTAATGGCGGCGATCAGTGATTTCTTTTTTTTCGTGACTGCGACATTATGGCGGACACATCTGACACTTTTGACACATTTTTGGGACCATTGTCATTTTCACAGCGATCAGTAGTGCTATAAAAATGCACTGATTACTGTGAAAATGACACTGGCAGTGAAGGGGTTAACCAGGAGGGGGCGCTGTAGGGGTTAAGTGTGTACCAAGAGAGTGTTCTTACTGTGGGGGTGGGGCGTGGCGCGTGGCTGTGCGTGTGATGTCATTGATCGTCGTTCCCTATGACAGGGAACAGACGATCACTGACAGCCACACTAGGAAGAACGGGGAGAGGTTTGTTTACACTTACCTCTCCCCGTTCTTCCTCTCTGTGATCCGATCGCGGGACACCGGCGGCGATCGAGTCCGCATTTCCCACGGGCGCGGTCACGGAGGACATGCGCCGTGGGTCACGGCGGCGCGCTCGTGACCCACAGCTGGGCATCTTAAAGGGGACGTACCTGTACATCCATGTGCCCAGCTGTGCCATTCTACCGACGTAAATAGTCGTGCAGCGTTCCTTAACCGGTTAAGGGGCAATGCTTGCTGCTCAGGACCTTTTTTTTTGGGAGGTCTAAGAGGCATTACCCTGACTGACAGACCAGATCCTGTGCTGAGGTAGGGCTCTCTCTCTCCGCAGAGGCTATTCAGGTCAACCTTTGCTTTGAGTACCGCTGTCTATCCTGTCATGAAGTGCTGGGACTTGTAGTTCATCTATTTATTACTAGATATTACTAAGAGCTGTGGGAGCTTTTACTCCTATTTTTGCTGTGAGTTACTACAAGACTGGCTGGTCCCTGGTATTGATGGGAGTCCTCGTTCTCCTGGCGGCAGATCCCCCCCCCGGAACCCCCCATTGTGTGATCCCCAAATGACCATTGTTACTGGGCTTGTAAATCTGTAGTCCCAGAATCGACAACCACTCTCCCCAGTCTTGTAGATCCCTAATTCCAGAAAGGCCAGCCAATGTCATTAAACTTGTAGATCCCTAATCACAGATTGGCCAACCAATGTCAGTGTCTTTATAGATCCTCTGTTCATAGAATGACCAACCAATGTCTGTGTCCTTGTAGATCTCCAACTTCAGAATGACCAATTAACGTCATTGAGCTTGTAGATCCCTAATCACAGATTGGCCAATCAATGTTTGTATCCTTGTAGATCCCTAATCACATTGGCCCAGATTCAGGTACATTTGCGCGATATTTGCGGGGGAGCAGGGCAACGATTTTGCCCTGCGCCCCCGCAAATATTTTGCGCTGCCCTCGATTCACGGAGCAGTAGCTCTGTAAATTGCGAGGGCGCGCCGGCAAAATTGCCCGGCGTAAGCGCGCGCAATGTAAATGATCCCGCCGGGGGCGGGAATCATTTAAATTAGGCGCGCTCCCGCGCCGAGCGTACAGCGCATGCTCCGTCGGGAAACTTTCCCGACGTGCATTGCGGCAAATGAGGTTGCAAGGACGTCATTTGCTTCAAAGTGAAGGCTGCCCCTTCTAATAGTAGGGGCAGCCAATGCTAAAGTATAGCCGCCGCTCCCGCGACGTGAAATTTGAATTTCACGTCGTTTGCGTAAGTGATTTGTGAATGGCGCTGAATTTCACGTCGCGGGAGCGGCGGCTATACTTTAGCATTGGCTGCCCCTACTATTAGAAGGGGCAGCCTTGCGCTAAAGTTGCTGTACGGAAACTCCGTACCTGGCTTGCGCAGGGCCCGCGCAAGTTTGTGAATCAGTGGTAGTATGCAATTTGCATACTACACGCTGATCACAATGGGAGCGCCCCCTAGCGTTCCACGCAAGAATGCAGCCTAAAATCTGCGTGGCATAAGAGCCTTATGCCGCGCAGATTTTAGGCTGCAGTTGGTGTAACAAGGTTCCTGAAACAGGAGCACTCGTTACACCGGAGCAAGTATGGTTACACGGGCGCAATTGCTTCTTGAATCTGGGCCACTATAACCAATCAATGCCAGTGGGCTTGTAGATCCCCAATTACAGATTGACCAACCAATGTCAGTGTCCTTGTAGATCCCGAATTCCAGAATGACCAACCAATGTCAGTGTCCTTGTAGATCCCCAATTCCAGAATGACCAACCAATGTCAGTGTCCTTGTAGATCCCCAATTACAGATTGACCAACCAATGTCAGTGTCCTTGTAGATCCTGAATTCCAGAATGACCAACCAATGTCAGTGTCCTTGTAGATCCCCAATTACAGATTGACCAACCAATGTCAGTGTCCTTGTAGATCCTGAATTCCAGAATGACCAACCAATGTCAGTGTCCTTGTAGATCCCGAATTCCAGAATGACCAACCAATGTCAGTGTCCTTGTAGATCCCGAATTCCAGAATGACCAACCAATGTCAGTGACCTTGTAGATCCCTAATTATAGAATGACCAACTATTGACAGGTCAGTTTTGGGCGCCAAATCACAAAAAGGATATCAGGGAACTGGAGAAAGTGCAGAGAAGGGCAGGCAAACTGATAAGGGCCATGAAGGAGCTCAGCTATGAGGAAAAATTAGAGGAGTTGAGAAGAGGAGATTGGGGGGGGGGGGGGTGTATGATACTTGGTGTTGAGTTTTCTCACTTTAAGGTCATCAAAGAGGACACGGGGCAATCTTTACGTCTAGAGCAGGGGTCTCCAAACTTTCAAAGCAAAGGGCCACTTTACTTTCCTTAAGGCTTTTTTGGGGGGGCCAGAATGTGCCCAGTGAGAAGAAAAAATGCCCCGGCATCAGTGCCCATAATTGGTTTTAATGAGGGGAAATAGTGACCCATTCTTGATATCAATGAGGAGAATAGTACCCCATTGATGGTGTGAGTAGCAGTAGAGGGAATGGTGCCCCATCATTGGTGTCGTGGAATATTGCCCCAAGGGCCAGATAAAGGCAATAAAAGGGGCACATCCGGCCCGCAGTTTGGAGACCATTGGTCTAGAGGAAAAGAGATTTAGGCCTAGATTCACGTAGGGCGGCATTACGTTGTGCAGGCGTAGCGTATCTTATTTACGCTATGCCGCCGCTACTTAGAGAGGCAAGTTCTGTATTCACAAAGCACTTGCGTCCTAAGTTATGGCGGCGTAGCGTAAATCGGCCGGCGTAAGCGCGCGTAATTCAAATGTGGAAGAGGTGGGCGTGTTTTATGTAAATTGAGCATGACCCCACGTAAATGACGCTTCGAACGAATGGCGCATGCGCCGTCCCTGGACGTATCCCAGTGCGCATGCGTCGGATAGAAAGCCTAAGATACGGCGAACACTGCCTACGACGTGAACGTAACTTACGCACAGCCCTATTCACGTACGGCTTACGTAAACGACGTAAAAAGATACTCCTGTTCCGACGTCCATACCTTACATGGGCTGCGCCACCTAGAGACCAGCTTTATCTTTACGCCGGCGTATGTCTTACGTAAACGGCGTAACTAATTGCGACAGGCGTACGTACGTTCGTGAATCGGCGTATCTTGGTCATTTACATATTCGACGCCAAAATTAACGGAAGCGCCACCTAGCGGCCAGCGTAAATATACACCCCAAGATACAACGGCGTAGGAGACTTACGCCGCTCGTATCTTGGCCAAATCTATGCGTAGATACGACGGCGGCCATTCGGACTTACGACGGCGTATCTGGAGATACGCTGTTGTAAGTCTTTGAGAATCTGGCCCTTAATCTCCAAATATGGAAAGGCTTCTTCACAGTAAGAGCTGTGTGACTGTGGAATAGACTCCCTCCAGAGGTGGTTCTGGCCAGCTCAGTAGATTGCTTTTTTTTCCTTCTGTTGGTTTAATTGGATAGACTTTTGTCTTTTTTCAAACAGATTACCTATGTAACTATGACCACTGGCTTGTAGATCCCTATATACATGTATCTTATAAAGAAGAAAATGTCTTTCTGCTCATTTGTATGGCTCTGTCTGTGCAGGCTCTGCGGATCCTCAATGCCGTCATCAGTAAATATGGAAACTATGAGAACTTTGAGTTAATGACTGGAGGAAAATTACTCAGCAAGAGTCAGATCTGGTCCTGCTGTCGCCGTTACATGCAGAAAGAGGGCTGCAGCGGGGAGGTGAGACTGACTGGCTTACACATGCACAGTATGGAGGGTGTTAGGAAGAGGGAAGTATATAGAAGGGGGAGGATGCTTTTAGGAAGAGAGTGCAATATAAAGGAGGGTTGGGGTAGGAGGAGGGTGCCCTGGGGTGGGGGGTTGTAGGAGTAGGGTTCAGTCGGGGGAGGATTTGGTGTTGCCCGTCTGTCTCTCTCCTCTCACATATTGGGTGCATTCTCTTTCTTTTTCCTGAAACCTTCTTTGTGATGTCTGTCTTTCTCTTTCTTTTTCTCACAAATATTGGGTGCTGTCTGTCTGTCTTTCTCACACATATAGGGTGTTGTCTGTCTTTCTCACACATATAGGGTGTTGTCTGTCTTTCTCTTTCTCACACATATTGGGTGCTGTCTGTCTGTCTTTCTCACACATATAGGGGCCAGATTCTCGTACGATCGCGTAACTTTGTGCGGGCGTAACGTATCTGATTTACGTTACGCCTCCGCAACTTAGACGGGCAAGTGCTGTATTCTCAAAGCACTTGCTCCGTAAGTTGCGGCGGCGTAGCGTAAATCGGCCGGCGTAAGCCCGCCTAATTCAAATTTGGATCAGGGGGGCGTGTTTTATGTAAATCTTCTGTGACCCGACGTGATTGACGTTTTTCCCGAACGGCGCATGCGCCGTCCGTGGAATTTCCCAGTGTGCATTGCTCCAAAGTACGCCGCAAGGACGTCATTGGTTTCGACGTGAACGTAAATGACGTCCAGCCCCATTCACGGACGACTTACGCAAACGACATAACTTTTTAAAATTTTGACGTGGGAACGACGGCCATACTTAACATTGTTACGCCGCACTTACGCCACCATATAGCAGGGGTAACTATACGCCGGGAAAAGCCTAACGTAAACGGCGTAACTTTACTGCGTCGGCCGGGCGTACGTTCGGGAATTCGCGTATCTAGCTAATTTGCATACTCAACGCGGAATTCGACGGAAGCGCCACCTAGCGGCCAGCATAAATATGCAGTTACGATCCGACGGCGTAAAAGACTAACGCCTGTCGGATCTAACAGATATCTATGCGTAACTGATTCTAAGAATCAGGCGCATAGATACGACGGCGCAACGCAGAGATACGACGGCGCAACGCAGAGATACGACGGCGTATCTGGAGATATACGCCGTCGTATCTCCACTGAGAATCCGGGCCATAGGGTGCTGTCTGCCTTTCTCTTTCTCACACATATAGGGTGCTGTCTGTCTTTCTCTTTCTCACACATATAGGGTGCTGTCTGTCTTTCTCACACATATAGGGTGCTGTCTGTCTTTCTCTTTCTCACACATATAGGGTGCTGTCTGTCTTTCTCACATATATAGGGCGCTGTCTGTCTTTCTCTTTCTCACACATATTGGGTTCTGTGTGTGTGTCTCTCTCTCTTTCTGTCAAACATTGGAAGGTTTCCATGCTGTCTCTTTATCTGGTGCTCTCCAGGTGGTGGTCCAGCTCACAGAAGACCTCCTTTCTCAGGCAGTCATGACGAATGAGAATAGCCGACCCACATTAACCATCAACTTACTAGCTGCTCGGCAATATTGGCTGGAGGGAGTGCTCCGACATGAGATAGGTGTGTGCAAATGGAGCCATCCCAGTTGGCATGTCAGGGTGGTGTTCCCACTGTGCATCGTAATGGAGTTGGGATGAGGTGTGTATCATGATAGAAGGAGGTGCCAGCCATGTATCAGGATGGGTGAAGATGTCAGTCTATATATGGGCTGGATATCACGGTGGACTGGGGTGCTGGTCTGCACATGGGGTGGAGTAGGGTGCTGGTCTCCATCTGGTCTGCACATGGGGTGCTGGTCTGCACATGGGATGGTGTGTGGTGCTGGTCTGCACATGGGATAAGATTGGGTGCTGGCGCTGCACTTGGCATGAGGTGCGGTACTGGTATGCGCATGGGGTGCTGGTCTGCACATGGGATGGAGTGGCATGCTGGGCTGCACGTGGGGTGCTGGTCTGCACATCAGGGTGCTGGTCTGCACGTGGGATGGGGTGGGGTGCTGGTCTGCATGTGGAATGGAGTGGGGTGCTGGTCTGCACGTGGGATGGGGTGGGGTGCTGGTCTGCATGTGGAATGGAGTGGGGTGCTGGTCTGCACGTGGGATGGAGTGGGGTGCTGGTGTGCACATGGGGTAGAGTGGGGTGGTGGCCTGCACATGGGATAAGATTGGGTGCTGGCCTGCACGTGGCATGGCATGGGGTGCTTGCCTGCACGTGGCATAGGGTGCTTGCCTGCAGGTGGCATGGGGTGCTTGCCTGCACGTAGCGTGGGGTGCTGGCCTGCACATGGGGTGGGGTGCTGGTCTGTGTATCATCAGGATTTGGGATTTTTTATATCTGGGTGGAGTGGGGTAGCTGTATAATATCCGATGATGACAGTCCATTTTTCTCACTCTGGTGCTGCAGGCACACATTACTTGCGTGGGGTGAATGATGCCCAGCAGCCCTGGCACGGTTCAGAAGGACGAAAACAGTTTGGACTGAAGCCCGCGAACCCTACAGAGGAAGGCTTAGCCAGTCTGCACAGTGTCCTCTTCCGAAAACACCCATATCTGTGGCGTGGCGCCTTGCTTTATTACACTGTCAGCCGTGCCGCCACCTTCAGCTTCTCCGAACTCTTCCAGGACTTGCAGCAGTTTGTAGAAAATCCGGCTGTACGGTGGGAGTACTGTGTGCGAGCCAAACGAGGACAGAGAGACACCGCCCAACCAGGCAAGAGATCAGAGACCGAGAACCAGCTATTGGCTGAACACCAATACTGTTCTTCCAGTTGTATTGATCCATGAAGTTAAATAATCAGTCTGTGAGGTCCGGAATTCTATACTGTCATAAAGATGTCATATCAGTAGTGAAATGTTGATTGGTTGCCATGGGGAGCGTGTATATATGTAGAGTGAAGTCATATCTGTGAGCTTTTATATGAGGACTTTTTATAGACCTGTATGGAGATCCACAGCTTGGCACTAACCATTGTGGCATTCTTGTGTTTCCAGGCTGCTTCAGTAAGGACCAGGTCTATTTGGATGGGATTATCCGCATTCTGCGGCACAGACGATCCATCGACTTCCGTCTGCTGACCTCTCTGGGGAAGGTAAGAGGGTTCTGCAGTGCCAAGGCGGGGAAGACACATTTCACATTTTAGGCTCCTGTCAGGATTGGGATGTCTATGGGTTAAAGTGACCCCCACTAATAGACTTGTGTTGGATGAAGGATCACAGCCAGTGGGCAAAAAGAACATGCATGTCTATTATCTTACATCTATAATCCATAAATGACCACCTGACATTATGACTGGAAAGCCCTGTGGGGGTCACAGTATATGGGGGCTCAACCTGTGGCTCTCCAGCTGTTGCAAAACTGCAAGTCCCATGAGGCATTGCAAGTCGCTGACAGTCACAAGCATTACTCACAATGGCAGAGGCATGATGGGATTTGTAGTTCTGCAACAGCTGGATGGCCACAGGTTAAAGCGGGGTTCCACCCGCAATTTTTTTTTAAAGTCAACAGATACAAACACTGTAGCTGCTGACTTTTAATAAAGACACTTACCTGTCCTAGGCGCCCATGATGTCCCCCCCCCCCCCCCCCAGGCCGATCGCACGATCCTGGCAGCTCCCGGCGCCTCCATCCTTACTGAGGGAAACAGGCAGTGGAGCCTTGCGGCTTCACTGCCCGTTTCCTAATGCACATGCGCGAGTGGCACGGCGCTTTTGTGGTGAATGGGCGGCTGCTTTCTGGGATACACACAGTTCCCAGAAGGCAGCGCGCCCCATTCCCCAGAAGACACTGCGGGATCGGACGAGGAAGAAGACCTGCCTCAGTATGGGAAGAGGCAGATTAGGAACTTCCGCATAGCAACCGCCCTTTCTGGTAAGTAAAACATATATATATATATATTTTTTTTGCAGGATTTTTTATGTATTTGTTAGGGTGGAACTCCACTTTAAGCACCCATAGTATTGATTGACCGATTAAAATCTGAATTTCTAAGCCCTTTCCCCTGTCTCCCCACCCACTCTTCCTTTTTCTCTGCTTCTCTACCACATGATCTTCCAAGGTACTTCTAGCTCCCAAGTTGGTTAATTGATTGATGATTTCTATTTCCAATCACAAATATCCAGGCTATGTACCAGTTAGACCAATTGGGTCCGCCTGTCTGTTTTTTTATCCATTGCCCTCTATGGAGCGACGAATAGGTTGACACCTGCCGACATCTGATCCTATCCACTAAAAACGGAGGGGGGATCTGTTCCCCATCCATCTGGCGGACTAGACATGATGACAGTCGGATGAAAATGGACAGGTGGTCCGTTAACGTCTCACCGCCCTTAGAGGAAAGCGGACTGTGTCCATGTCCACTCTGCATCAGCGGAGCGGACATGGACCTGTCATCCGCCTGCTCAGCGAGAATCAGCGGAGAGATTCCCTACTGAGTGGACAGATCCGCCAGTGTGAGAGAGCCCTATATACTTATTAGGAGACATCTGTTCAGCACGTCTTTCTTTGCATGAACATAGGCAAGACATATCAAGGACACATCCTGCTTTGTGTGACTGTTATCCTTTGTGTTTGCAATTCCGTTTATGCCTTTATTGTATCATCTGTTACAGGTTTCCCTGATTTTCTGTTTGACATAGATAAAGAGTTGAAAAAAATAACTGTGTTTTTGTCCGCAGGTTTCTTTTGAAGATGCTGAAGGTCTGCAGAGATTCGCTGAGCTGGACAACGCTTGTCTGCCACACTTCATGCAGGACATGGAGAGGTATCACCAGCAGCTTAACCACATCATGGAAACCAACCAGTTGAGTGATGAGGAGCTGCAGATGCTGCTGCCAGAGTGACAGAGCCTGGCATTGGCTTGATTTGGCATTGTTCTTAGCTGTGTAGACCACTTAGGGCTCTATGACCTCCTGCCAGATCTTTGTAGAATGTTTTATCAATTCCCACCAGTGTCTTACCAACACTTTTTTTACCTTTTGTATGCATGCATGGTTTTGTTATGGGTGATGAAATCAAGAACACACGCCGGTTATTAATATGTCTGCTTCATTTACTCTATGAATTATCAGCAGATCAGCCCTGAAACAATGGACTTCAGTACTGGCGGTGGGCTCTGGCCCTAGTTAGGTTTATTTATTTATTGTATTTATAGAGCACACACGTCTGTCTCCCATGTCCCGCCTCCGAGGAGCTCACAAATTGATTATGGGGCCCATGCCTTCTAATGAACACAGTTTGGCCCACTGAGATGCTACCGATTATCTTTATGGATACTGCTGATAGTTTCCAGCCTTGATCGCTTGCCAATTGATCTAATCATCACTGTTGGCTGATCTTTACCATGAGTCTTTATTCGCCGTCCAGAACAGGCTGACAGATGTCTAAACACGTGTGTGTGTGTGTGGTATGAACTGTATTGTGTGTATACCAGGTGAGAGAATGATCAGATCAGCAGACTGACAACCTGAGAAGACCTGTGTCCTACCTGTGAGTGACGCATGAGATGCGGTCTATTGTATTCAACTTACCTCTGTGGGTTACAGACTGAACCCGACCTCATCCTTTATCCTTTATCACTGGTACATTGTATGTCATCTGACCCCTGTGTGTTACAGACTGAACTCTGACCTTGTCCTTCATCACTGGTACATTGTATGTCATCTGACCCCTGTGTGTTACAGACTGAACTCTGACCTTGTCCTTCATCACTGGTATATTATACGTCATCTGACCCTTGTGTGTTACAGACTGAACTCTGACCTTGTCCTTCATCACTGGTATATTATATGTCATCTGACCCCTAACCCTGGTCTTGATCACTGATATAATGTATGCCATCTGTGACCCCTGTGTCTTCCACACTGAACCCTGACCTCAGCCTTCATCACTGGAATGTTGTATGTCATCTGTCCTCTGTGTTACAAACTGAACAATGAACTCGACCTTCATCACTGGTAGACAGAGCTAGACTGGGACAAAAATTTGGCCCTGGACTTCATCCAAACTGGCCCACTTTGACAGGTCTCTCCCATGGCGGCAGGACAACTCCCGCACCCCCCCCCGGCCACCCAAACCCCCTCTCCCCCTTCACTAGCCGTTCTACTTTATTAGAGTAGAGCGGCTGGTACTGGTACTTTTATAGGCAGTGTACCAGTGGGGAAGCTAGACATTATTTCACCCGGGGAAAATAATCAGTTCGGTGTCCCCCCTTATGGGACAAGATTAGGCAGAAGTGAGAAACTCCCAGGCCATAGCTGTTGAGTCAGCTGTCTGTCCCCTCCCCCATGCTCCTCTGTCGTCCCCCCTGCTCCTCCCCCTGCTTCTCTGTTCCCCCCAGGTGAGCGCTGCGGGGAGGGAGAGGAGGTGAGCGCTGTGGGAAGGGAGAGACAGAGGAGCAGAGGGGGGCGGCGGTCTGCTGTCACTGATGCCGGCATATTGAGCCATCGGCCCCAAGGGGAAACTCCCTGTAGTCCCAATGGCCAGTCCATCCCTGCTGGTAGATGGTACGTCAGCTGAACCCAATGTAATATAGCATACAGGTACCGCCGCTAATTGTACACACCAATGTACGGTAAATGAAAGACGGGCTTCAAACTCCTCCCATCGGTCATGCCCCTCTGACTTGAATACAGTGTGCGGCTGTACCTGTATGCTCTATTATATCTTGGAGAAAGATGTGCTCTATCTCTGTCAGCACCTGAATACAGAGTGTAAACCTGGGAGACTGATACTGCAGGCCTGGGGAGGAACTGATCTGTTATGGTATCTGACCTTTATGTGTTATAGACTGAACCCTGACTTCGGCCTTCATCACTAGTACATTGTACATCATCTGAATCCTGACCTCGGCCTTCATGACTGCTACATTGTACAGAGCCCTGACGTTGACTTTCATCATTTTATCATTGGTACATTTTACCTCTTCTGACCCCTATGTGCACATGTTATAGACTGAACCCTGACCTCGACCTTCATCACTGGTATATTGCAGGGATATGCAATAAGCGGACCTCCAGCTGTTGCAGAACTACAAATCCCATGAGGCATAGCAAGACTGACAGCCACAAGCATGACACCCAGAGGGAGAGGCATGATGGGACTTGTAGTTTTGCAACAGCTGGAGGTCCGCTAATTGCATATCACTGGTATATTGTATGTTATCTGACCCCTTTGTGTTACAGACTGAACCTTGGTCTTCATCACTCATCACTGGTACATCATTAGACCCCTATATGTCATAGACTGAACACTGACCTCAGCCTTCATCACTCATAACTAGTACATTGTAAATCTTCTGACCCCTGTGAGTTGAAGACTAAATCCTGACCTCCTCCTCCATAACAGGTATATTGTACGTCATCACGTCACGTATGTGTTACATACTGAACCCTTAGCCGTCTCCTGACCTTGGCCTTCATTACTGGTAAATTTTATGTCATATGACCCCTATGTGCACATGTTACAGACTGAACCCTGACCTTGGCCTCCATCACTGGTATATTGTACTTAATCCGACTCCTTTGTTATATACTGAACCCTGACCTGTTTCGTGACCTTGGCCTTCATCACCCATCACTGGTATATTGTATGTCCTCTGACCCCTATGTGCATGTGATACAGACTGAACCCTGACCCCGACCTTCATCACTGGTATATTGTATGTCATCTGACCCCTATGTGCACGTGTTACAGACTGAACCCTGACCTCGACCTTCATCACTGGTATATTGTATGTCATCGGACCCCTGTGTGTTACAGACTGAACCCTGACCTCAGCCTTCATCACTGGTATATTGTATATCTTCCAACCCCTGTGTGTTACAGACTGAATCCTGACCTCGTCCTCCATCACTGGTATATTGTACATTATCTGACCCCTACGTGTTACAGACTGAACCCTGACCATGGGTCTATTGTATGTCATGTGACAGCTGAGGGTTATAGACTGAACCCTGACCTCGGTTTTTATCACTCATCATGGGTCTATTGTATGTCATGTGACAGCTGAGGGTTATAGACTGAACCCTGACCTCGGTTTTTATCACTCATCATGGGTCTATTGTATGTCATGTGACAGCTGAGGGTTATAGACTGAACCCTGACCTCAGTTTTTATCACTCATCATGGGTCTATTGTATGCCATGTGACAGCTGAGGGTTATAGACTGAACCCTGACCTCAGTTTTTATCACTCATTATGGGTCTATTGTATGCCATGTGACAGCTGAGGGTTATAGACTGAACCCTGACCTCAGTTTTTATCACTCATCATGGGTCTATTGTATGCCATGTGACAGCTGAGGGTTATAGACTGAACCCTGACCTCAGTTTTTATCACTCATCATGGGTCTATTGTATGTCATGTGACAGCTGAGGGTTATAGACTGAACCCTGACCTCGGTTTTTATCACTCATCATGGGTCTATTGTATGCCATGTGACAGCTGAGGGTTATAGACTGAACCCTGACCTCGGTTTTTATCACTCATCATGGGTCTATTGTATGCCATGTGACAGCTGAGGGTTATAGACTGAACCCTGACCTCGGCCTTCATCTCTCACCCTGCTGACATTTCATTGTCGGGCAATAAAAGAATTTCGGAATAAACTTTATTTACATTGTCTTATCTTTAACTTTGGTTCAGGAGTCCTACTTCCGTCTCTTGTTGTTTAATGCCTTCTTCCTTTGTGTCATCACATGGTGTCGTCTCTCCTTCACTCACCGCCTGCTGTTGGGGGATTTCTCTCACGGTAATCTCTGGTCGTAGCTTCAGCATGTGTTCAGCTCCTACACCCGTTACCAGTGCGAGATCTTCCACTCTCCGGAAGCTGCGAAGTTTACGCCGATGTGCTGTGATGCTTTGCGCCAAGGCTCGTGAGACACCCGGCAGAGTCATTAGTTCCTCCTCTGTGGCTAGGTTAATGTCCATGAGACTTTCTGGGGCTACAGATGGCCTAGTGGAGGGCTGCCGTCTATGGTTTCCTGTTCTGCAGCTGACAGTGGCACCCATGCCTGGACGGTGACACGGAATCTATATGGGGGATTACCAGAGAGAAAATACTGTAGTGAGCACTGATACTTTCCCTTCCACACTCTATTGTCAGATATACAGTGCCTTGAAAAAGTATTCATACCCCTTCAAATTTTTTTCACATTTTGTCATGTTACAACCAAAAACATAAATTGATTTTATGTGATAGACCAACACAAAGGGGCGCATAATTGTGAAGTGGAAGGTAAATAATAAATGGTTTTCAATGTTTTACAAATAGATCTGTGAAAAGTGTGGGGGGTACATTTGTATTCAGCCCCCCTGAATCAATACTTTGTAGAACCGCCTTTTGTTGCAATTACAGCTGCAAGTCTTTTTGGGGATGTCTCTACCAGCTTTGCCCATCTAGAGAGGGACATTTCTGCCCATTCTTCTTTGCAAAATATCTCAAGCTCTGTCAGATTGGATGGAGAGTGTCTGTGAACAGCAATTTTCAAGTCTTGCCACAGATTCTCAATGTGATTCAGGTCTGGACTGTGACTGGGCCATTCTAACACATGAATATGCTTTGATCTAAACCATTCCATTGTAGCTCTGGCTGTATGTTTAGGGTCGTTGTCCTGCTGGAAGTTGAACCTCTGCCCCACTTTCAAGTCTTTTGCAGACTGACAGCAGGTTTTCTTCTAAGATTGCCCTGTATTTGGCTCCATCCATCTTCCCATCAACTCTGACCAGCTTCCCTGTCCCTGCTGAAGAAAAGCATCCCCACAACATAATGCTGCCACTACCATGTTTCACAGTGGGGATGATGTGTTTAGGGTGATGTGCAGTGTTAGTTTTCCACCACACATAGCGTTTTGCTTTTAGGCCCAAAAGTTCAATTTTGGTCTCATCTGACCAGAGCCCCTTCTTCCACATGTTTGCTGTGTCCCCCACATGCTTTTCTTAAACTGCAAACTGGACTTCTTATGACTTTCTTTTCCAAGATGTCTTTCTTCTTGCCACTCTTCCATAAAGGGCAGATGATGGATTGAACAGAGCTCCGTGAGATGTTCAAAGCTTGGGATATTTTTTTATAACCTAATCCTGCTTTAAACTTTTCCACAACTTTATAACTGACCTGTCTTGTGTATTTTTTGGCCTTCGTGATGCTGTTTGTTCACGAAGGTTCTCTAACAAACCTCTGAGGGCTTCACAGAACAGCTGTATTTATACTGAAATTAAATTACACACAGGTGGACTCTGTTTACTAATTAGGTGACTTCTGAAGGCAATTGATTCAGCTAGATTGTAGTTAGGGGTAGCAGCGTAAAGGGGTCTGAATATAAATGCACGCCACACTTTTCACATATTTATTTGTAAAAAATGTTGAAAACCATTTTCTTCCACTTCACAATTATGTACCACTTTGTGTTGGTCTATCAAATTAAATCCCAATAAAAAACAATTTTAAGTTTTTGGTTGTAACATGACAAAATGTGGAAAATTTCAAGGGGTATGAATACTTTTTCAATTCACTGTACAAAAAGATTGTTTTATGAAGGAACTGTCTTATCAAAAAAAATAAAAAATCAACCATCATCATGCAATCATTGAGTACTGAATAGATGTCAATTTAATTAACCACTTCCCGCCCGGTCAATAGTATATTGACGTCCGGGAAGTGGTTCTGAAATCCTGACTGGACGTCTATTGACGTCCTGCAGGATAACAGCCGCCGCGCGCCCGTGGGGGCGCGCAATACGGCGATCAGTGATGCGGGGTGTCAGTCTGACACCCTGCATCTCCAATCTCGGCAAAGAGCCTCCGGCGGAGGCTCTTTACCACGTGATCAGCCATGTCCAATCACGGCTGATCACGATGTAAACAGGAAGAGCCGTTAATCGGCTCTTCCTCACTCGTGTCTGACAGACGCGAGTAGAGGAGAGCCGATTGGCAGCTCTCCTGACAGGGGGGGGTTCGCGCTGATTGTTTATCAGCGCAGCCCCCCCTCGGATCGCCACACTGGACCACCAGGGAAGCCACCATGGCACCATAACAACAATAAAATACAAAAAAAACAATAAAAAAAAAAGAGCACAATAAATGCCAATCAGTGCCCACAAATGGGCACTGACTGGCAACATGGGCACTGACTGGAGTGATGCCCAGCAGTGCCACCCCTCAGTGTCACCTCTCAGTGCCCATCTGTGCCACCCATGAGTTCCCATCAGTGCTGCCTATGAGTGCCGCATACCAGTGCCGCCTCATCGGTGCCCATCAGTGCCGCCTACCAGTACCGCCTCATCGGTGCCCATCAGTGCCGCCATATCAGTGCCCGTAATAGAAAAAGAAAACGTACTCATTTACAAAAAAATTAACAGAAAAAAAAACGTAATTTTTTTAAACGTTTTCAGTCTTTTTTTAGTTGTTGCGCAAAAAATTTAAATCGCAGAGGTGATCAAATACCACCAAAAGAACGCTCTATTTGTGGGAACAAAATGATAAAAAAAAATGGTTTCCACGACTTTTTCGTGGATCGTCGGAAATAGCTAATTTGCATACCCAATGCGGAAAACGACGTGAACGCCACCCAGCGGACGCCGAAGTATTGCATCTTAGATCCGAAGCCGTACGCCGGATTGAACCCAGAATCCGTCGTATCTTGGTTTGAGAATTCAAACTAAAGATACGACGCGGGAAATTTGAAAGTACGCCGGCGTATCAGTAGATACGCCGACGTACTCTCTCTGTGGATCTGGCCCTTGGACCGCTTGCATCTCAGATGCTTGAGTGCAGAAGGAGGTTTTCACCTTGTCAGTTCAGGAGCTTTGGATCGTTGTTTCGGAAGATCATTTGATCTGGATTCACTTGGTCAATGCCACAGCAGTGGCGTATATCAAGATTCAGACTTGTCCGCTGTTTACATCCTAGGCAGGCAGACTTTGCTAGACAGCAGAGTTTGGACTCAGGTAGGGGTACACTGTATGTAGACCTACTGGTCTCCAGATTCAACAGAATAACTGGACAGGTGATTCCCACAATGTCAGAAGCTAGGAAGTCTACTTCTTGTGAGGTCTATCACCATGCAAGGAATAGAAGATTCTTTGTGGGATGAATCCTTTCCTTCCTACAGCTGATTCTGGACAAATGTTTGGATGTCGGCACCATCGAAGGTTGGGTCTCCGTGCTTGCCATATTTTTTCAGAACGTTGTCTCTCATGTTGCGCCCCGTTTGGTATTTCTTGTAGCCATCACCTTTGTAAAGCAAGTGTCTGAACTGGGGGCCATGTCCCAAAAGGAGCCTTTCCTGGTGTTGCATAAGGGCAAGATGGTGTTGAGGCTCAGTTTCTTATTTCCGACCTAAGGTAGCTTCTGTTCCTCTGGCTGCCATCAGTTCACCAAAAGGAAATTTACCGCCGTTGCCTGGATGCGATTCTGGCTATTAGAGTCTCTGAGCTACTGCTTTAAGAAAGGCTGATATACAGTGGATATAAAAAGTCTACACACCCCTGTTAAAATGTTTTTTAATGTTTTAAGGTTTTTGTGATGTAAAAAAATGAGACCCAGATAAATCATTTCAGAACTTTTTCCACCTTTAATGTGACTTATAAAAGGTACAACTCAGTTGAACAACAAACTGAAATCTTTTAGGTGGAGGGAAGCAAATAAAAAACTAAAATAACATAGTTGCATAAATTTGCACACCCTTAAACTAAGACTTTGTTGAAGCACCTTTTGATTTTATTACACTCAGGCCCGGATTCACAACGGAGTTACGACGGCGTATCTCCAGATACGCCGTCGTAACTCTGAGTTGCATTGTCGTATCAATGCGACCGATTCATAGAATCAGTTCCGCATAGATATCTCTAAGATCCGACCGGCGTAAGTGTCTTACACCGTCGTATCTTAGGCTGCATATTTATGTACGTCCGCCCGGCGCAATTTTTTACGTCGTTTAGGTTAGGCTTTTTCCGGCGTAGTTACCCCTGGGTCTATGAGGCATACGCAATGTTAAGTATGGACGTCGTTCCCGCGTCAAATTTTTAAAGTTTTACGTTGTTTGTGTAAGTCGTTCGCGAATAGTGCTGTACGTAAGTTGCGTTCACGTCAAAAGCATTGACGATTTGCTGCGGAATTTCGAGCATGCGCACTCGGATTCTTTCACGAACGGCGCATGCGCCGTTCGTAAAAAAAATTCAAATACGTGGGGTCACACTAAATTTGGATAAAACACGCCCACATCATCCCCATTTGAATTACGCGGGCTTACGCCGGACCACATACGTTACGCCGCCGTAACTTAGGGCGCAAGTTCTTTCTGAATACAGAACTTGCGCCCTAATTTACGGCGGCGTAACCTATCTGAGATACGTTACGCCCGCAGAAAGATACGCTGATCTTTCTGAATCTGGGCCTCAGTCTTTTTGGGTATGAGTCCATCAGCATGGCACATCTTGACTTGGTAATATTTGCCCACTCTTCTTTGCAAAAACACTCCAAATCTGTCCCTCTTCAGATCACACCACAGATTTTCTATTGGATTCACGTCAGGGCTCTGGCTGGCCCATTCCAAAACTTTAATCTTCTGGTGAAGCCATTCCTTTGTTGATTTGGATGTTTGCTTTGGGTTGTTGTCATGCTAAAAGATGAAGTTGCTCTTCATGTTCAGCTTTCTAGCAGAAGCCTAAAGTTTTTGTGCCAATATTGATTGGTATTTGGAACTGTTCATAAGTCCCTTTACCTTGACTAAGGCCCCTGTTCCAGCTGAAGAAAAACAGCCTTAAAGTATGAGGCTGCCACCACCATGCTTCACGGTGGGTATGGTGTTCATTTGGTGATGTGCAGTGTTGTTTTTAAACCAAACATATCTTTCGAAATTATGGCCAAAAAGTTCAACCTTGGTTGTATGAGACTATAACACATTTTCCCACATACTTTTGGGAGACTTCAGATGTGTTTTGCAAAATTTAGCCAGGCTTGGATGTTTTTCCTTGTAAGAAAAGGCTTCCGTCTTGCCACTCCACCCCATAGTCCAGACATATAAAGAATACGGGAGATTGTTGTCACCAGATATTCCTGCAGCTCCTTTAATGTTGCTGTAGGCCTCTTGGCAGCCTCCCTGACCAGTTTTCTTCTCGTCTTTTCATAAATTTCGGAGGGACGTCCAGCTCTTGGTAATGTCACTGTTGTGCCAAATTTTCTCCACTTGATGATGACTGTCTTCACTGTGTTCCATGGTATATCTAATGCCTTGGAAATTCTTTTGTACCCTTCTTCTGATTGATACCTTTTAACAACGAGATCCCTCTGATTCTTTGGAAGCTCTCTGCGGACCATGGCATTTGCTGTAGAATGTGACTAAGAAAATGTCAGGAAAGACCTACTAGAACAGCTGAACTTTATTTGGGGTTAATCAGAGGCACTTTAAATGATGGCAGGTGTGTACCGACTCCTATTTAACATGAGATTGTATGGATTGCTTAATTCTGAACACAGCTACACCCCCAGTTATAAGAGGTTGTGCACACTTATGTAACCACATTATTTTATTTTTACCCCCACCTCCCCCCAAAAAAAAAAAATCAGTTTGTTTTTCAACTGAGTTGTACAGTTTTGGTCACATTACAAGGTAGAAAAAGTTCTGAAATGATTTATCTGTCTCATATTTTAACAGGGGTGTGTAGACTTTTTATATCCACTGTGTGTGTGTGTATATATATATATATATATATATTGTCATTTCGATAAGGACACTTCAGCGTTCCTGTTCCACCATTTCTGGGTGGTTTAGGACATACCACATACAAGTCTATGGTCTTAATAAACAAGTTCCACCCTTTCCTATTATTAAGTTGCACTCTTCTAGATATGTGGGCCCCTTTTGGGCAGCAGACTGCCTTTTCCCAGATTTTCAAGGCTGCCCCATGGCCTGTGGCTCACACAAGTATTCACCAGGCCTCATCCGATGCCAGCATCAGGCGACAAAAATACTCCAGGCACTCTAGTTATTTGGGCTGCTTTTGGCCACCCTAAGACCTCGTACACATGATCAATCAAACCGATGAAAACGGACTGAAGTTCAGTTTCATCGGTTCACCGATGAAGCAGACTGATTGTCTGATATGCCTACACACCATCAGTTCAAAAACCGATCGAGTCCAACGCGGTGACGTAAAACACAACGACGTGCTGAAAAAAATGAAGTTCAATGCTTCCAAGCATGCGTCGACTTGATTCTGAGCATGCCCGGGTTTGGAACCAATGCTTTTGCGTACGAACAGGGGTGTATTTAGGTTTTGTGCCGCCCTAGGCCTAGTGAAACCCCTTCCTCATGGGAGGAGGACAGAGGGACAGGATGGGATGAGGACAGGATGGGATGAGGACAGGGGGACAGGATGGGATGAGGACAGGGGGACAGGATGGGATGAGGACAGGGGGACAGGATGGGTTGAGGACATGGGGGCAGGATGGGATGAGCACATGGGGGCAGGGTGGGATGAGCACAGGGGGGCAGGGTGGGATGAGGACAGGGTGGGATGAGGACAGAGGGACAGGGTGGGATGAGCACAGAGGGACAGGGTGGGATGAGCACAGAGGGACAGGGTGGGATGAGCACAGAGGGACAGGGTGGGATGAGCACAGAGGGACAGGGTGGGATTTTGCCACCCCCCCGCAAAGTGCCGCCCTAGGCCTTGTTGGCCTAGGCCATAATACATCACTGCGTACGAACCATCGGTTTTGACCTATTGGTCAGGCGTCCATCGGTCCAATTTTAAAGCAAGTTCTCGGTTTCTGGACTGAAGGACTACAGACTGATGGGGCGTACACACGGTCGGTTTGGACCGATGAAACTGAACTTCAGTCCTTTTTCATCAGTTTTGACTGATCGTGTGTACGAGGCCTAACAGTCTCTGTATCCCTTAGTGTATGAAAAAGACTAATGTTTTTTGTATTTGCTGCAAGATACTTTTTTTGGAGTCCATAGAAGGACACCCCATTTCTCATGTTGGTGGCAAAATAACCCAAAAACAGTGACCTCCTGTGTCTCTCCAGAAAAAAAGATTCTACAATGAATGCACAAGTCCTATTAATTCCAGCACCCCACATTAGCACCTTAGCTTAAAAGCACAAGTTTACCTTTTAGAACACCCATGTTTAGGATGGAACATGTTCCAGCTGCTGCAGCCTCTCCACCACCCCCCCCCCCCCCCCCCGTGACAGCAAGCAGGCACCTTCTCCAGACGCCCGCTGTCACTGTTTAAAAATAATGTGGTGGGGCTCCGCCCACATCATTCATTCACAATGTTCTGTGAATGGGAAACCACAAGTACCGTCAGCCTTTGCGACTGTCAGCTTGTTTCAATGAACTACCAGGGCGCCGTCAAGCTCTTCCTGTTAATGCGTATCTGCCTGCCCATACAAGGTACAAGCAGACGGATACACTGACAAGTCTGCAGGAGTCCTGCATGGCACCACATATCTGCTGATCGTGGGTGCAAGGCTTTATAGGCTTCAAGTAAAAAAGAATAAAAGCACATTTTTTTTTTTACCCGCAAAAAGATGCATTTTTGGTTTTTAAAAGGCAAAACTGATTCTTTAATACAGTGTTAGTAGCAGGGCATAATGTGACTTGTAGTTGCACAGCAGTTGAGATCTACTGTTTGCCTGTCAGGCCCCGTACACACGATAGAATCCATCCGCTGAAAAATCTCAGCGGATCGGTTTCAGCAGATAGATCCCCTGGTGTGTACGTTCCAGCGGATATTTGTCCGCGGATATTTCCGAATTCCAGCAGATAAAAATTTGTAGACATGTCTACAAATCTATCCGCTGGAATAGGCTCCAGCGGATCGATCCGGTGGTCTGTACAGACTCACCGGATCGATCCGTCCAAACCCATCCCTCGCATGCGTCGTAATGATTCGACGCATGCGTGGATATCCTTATATGACAACGTCGCGCACGTCGCCACGTCATCATCGCGGCGACGGCGCGACACGTCACCGCGATGGGAATTCGGCGCGGATTTCAATCCGATGGTGTGTACACTCCATCGAATTAAAATCCGCAGAGGATTTATCCGCGGATACGGTCCGGCGGACCGTATCCGCGGATAAATCCTATCGTGTGTACCAGGCCTAAGTAGAAGACCTGCCAGCATCACCTCCAGTAAGAGGAGGATTAATAAATAATAGAACATCTCATACAGGGTGTAATCCATCCCCTCATGCTAGGCAGAAATAGGAATGATCCAGAACTCACCTGGCCCAGATACTGGTCCCTCCATGTAAGATCTCCGTGTGTACTGTGACTGCCTGCTACCAGAGGACTCTGGTACTGTATGAAGGTGTGTCAGGGCCTAATGAGTAACTATATGACCTTTCCACTGCTAGATAACAGGCAGGATTACTAAACCAACCAATGTAACTGCATTCAGGAAGACAGCAGTTCTCCCGATTCCGCTTCTGGGTGAGCGGCTCCGACGCAGCTGATGTGAGATGATAAAGTATTTCTAGAGAGATAAGAGAACGAGTGACTGGAGAAGAGATTAGAGTCCCCCTGGCTGCAGAAGATAAGGAATGATCTGCTACGGCTGCTGGTATGTACACAGAATACAACAGTGTGCTGAAAAAAAGAGGAAAATGTCTTCCTGCACATAAACCCTCAGTCATGGAGAACCGGCATTGATCCCCGACACTGAATTCTGTAACCCTAACCAATCAATCAGCTGCAGATGATCTCTCCCTGCATCCAATCAAGGCACTGCCCTGACATCATGTGACAGCCCATTTCTCAGCATGAGGAGGAAATGACTGAAGGCACACCATTATGCCATCTCATCAGTGCTGTCACATAACAGGGTCATGTCACACACATGTCACTTTAAAATGAAGGCCGGACACAGGAGAGGTGACATTGAATCTTTATTGAACATTATATACACATACAGAGATCGAAAATCACAATGCGTCCTGGAGCGTGCCGGAAGTCAACAGAATCTTCTCACCCGGTTTGAATGCTGGCATTCCCATATATGGGCAACTGCCGCAGCGGAACGCGTCTCCGAGATAACACTGGAAAGGAAAACCCCTAAAGTGAGCTGCCAATACCCGTCATCTCCCTGCTATATATATATATATATATATATATATATATATATATATATATATATATATATATATATATATATATATATATATATACACACACACACACATATACATACACACGCGCGTTGCCAGATCCACATAGTCTGTTGTGTCCTACCTCCCCCCCCACTATAAAACACATACATGCACCCCCTTCCATATATAAAACCACTGACATATCCTACCCCCAATATATAAAACCACTGACTTCTCCTACCCCCACCCCCAATATATAAAGCCACTGACTTCTCCTAACCCCCACTATAAAAAAAAAAAAAAAACACATACACGCACCCCCTTCCATTGATAAACCACTCTCATATCCTACCCCCAATATATAAACCACTGACGTCAGCTGCCATGTCTCCATCACCTGTCATCACCTATCCCACTATTAATACAGCCCCCCCATATTGTGTATAGATCCACATCTTCTATTAATAAACTCCCCTCCCAAACCCTCTACCATATACAGTACTGTGCACAAGTTTTAGGCAGGTGTGAAGAAATGCTTTCAATAAATATTTTATTTTTATAAAATTTACAAAATGCAAAGTGAGCAAACAGATAAAAAAAAAAAAAAAAAAAAAAAAAATCAAATCAATATTTGATGCTTTTGCTTTAAGCCAGCATCAATTCCTTTCAATTAAATTCCTTTCCTACACTTGAACAAAGTGAGAGATTTTGTAGAATTGGAGTCAGGTGTGAGTAACCAATTATATCAGGCAGGTGCTGATGATCAATTTCATATGTAGGTTGAAACATCTGTGTAGGAGGCTTAAACCTGGGTGAGGAACAGCCAAACTCTGCTACCAAAGTGAGGTTGTGGAAGAAAGTTTCCTGTCACAGGTCATACACCATGGCAAGCACAGCACCAAGACACAATGTAGTTATGCTGCATCAGCAAGGTTTCTCCTAGGCAAGGATTTCAAAACAGACTGGGGTTTCATGATGTGCTGTTGGAGCTCTTTTGAAGAAGCACAAAAAAAAAGGGCAATGTAGAGGATTGTAGATGCAGTGGTCGGCCAAGGAAACAATGCAGCACATGACACATCGTGCTCATTTCCCTTCGACATTGGAAGACGTCCAGCAGTGCCATCAGCACAGAACTGGTGGAAACTAATGGGACCCAGGTACAGCCATCTACTGATCAGAGAAAAGTCTAGCCAGAATTGGTCTTCAGGGAAGAACTGAAGCCAAAAAGCCATACCCTTTGATGTGAAAACAAGGATAATGGATTCAAAACATAGGATCTGGGGTGTGGAAAAATGGCAGCAGGTGCTCTGGACTGATCAATCAAAATGTGAAAAATTTGGCTGTAGCAGGAGGCAGTTTGTTGGGAAAGGCTGGAGAGCTGTACAATGAGAGTCTGCGGGCAACTGTGAAGCATGGTGGAGATTCCTTGCAAGTTTGGGGCTGCATTTCTGCAAATTGAGTTGGTCAGGATCAATGGTGTCCTCAATGCTGAGCAATAGAGGCAGACACGTATCCATCATGTTATACCATCAGAATGCATGTGCTTCAATTGTGGAGTCACTCATAAGCTAGTGATAGGACCACAGATACCAGGGGGCCGTGGCGAGGCTCTGTGGCTAACGCACGTATTTGCAAATGAATGCAGACTACACCCTTGTTTTAACTGCATACCGTTAGGTTGATTTGGTTGTCAGCGGGCTGGCCGCTGAGTAAGCTTGGATCATTCTTTGGATTTATCCTTGGCCTGGTTTATATCATACGATCAGGGAGGCATGTGATTGGCCCCAAATGTATTGTACCTAAAAGAATGGATGCTGCTTTGAAGGCAAAAGCTAGTAAGACCAAATATTGATTTGGTTTAGATTTATTTTCTGTTCATTCACTTTAGATTTTTGGTAATTGAAGAACATACATTTTTAATATTTCTATTTCTGAAAGCATTCTTCATACCAGCCTGTAACGTTTGCACAGTACTGTGTATGATTGATATATATATATATATATATCTCTCTCACTGTAGTGAACTGCCAGATCCACATAATCTGTCTTCTCCTATCCCTCTATTAATTACACACACACACACACACATATTATTATATATATATATATATATATATATATATATATATATATATATATATATATATATATAAAAACACACACACACACACACACACACACAATCCTCTTGAATAACATCCCAATCATCTTTCAAGAACAACTTTATACTCACATTGCCACATGCCGATGGGGTAGGTGCGGGGGCAGAATTCTTCTTTTCATCTTCCAGTTCATCTGCTAATCCACATGTGCTGTGTGAGATCAACATCAAATGTCACAAGCCTCGTTACCATCCAATAATCCCACACCTCAGGGCAGGACCACTCCTCAATACATCAGACCTGCAGGTGGGATCCCTCCTCAACTCATCAGACATGAGGGTAGGACCCCTCCTCAACACCCCACACCCAAAGCAGGGACCCTTCCTCAATTAATCCCACTTGAGGGCAGGACCCCTCCTCAAACACCCCACACCCAAGGCAGGGACCCTTCCTTAATTCATCTCACTTGAGGGCAGGACCCCTCCTCAACACCTCAGGCATAAAGGGCAGGATCTGTCATCTACAAATTAAGAGGGAATATTGGGTCTCTGTGGGGGCCCCTGTGCAGAAGGCAGTGTACTTACCAGTTCTTGCAGGCTTTGCGTTTCTTCTCAGTGCCTTCTCCACAGCCCTGGGCTTTTAGTGTGGCGGGGAGGGGCTTCTTCATGTCATCCGGATCCAGAAGATCATCCGAGTCCAAGAGATCCTTAGAGGAGAAGTACCATCATTGCTTGTGTGTCCCATTACAATCCAATCTATGTGTGTCAGTTACAGTTAGTACAGGAGTCTGCTGGTGCTGTATATTATGTGTCACTTACTTACAGTTAGGCTCCATTCACATCTAGGCGTATATACGCCTGAAGCGCGACGCCGCAGCAGCCCCTAATACGCTGGAGGGGTGATTTTACATTGCCCTCTATGGAGACGGTTCACATCTCCACGCCGAAACGCCTGAAGCTCAAAACAAGTCCCGGACCCTTTTTTTCAGGTGGCTTTGGCGTTCGGCATAGGAGATGTGGACCTGGGGGTTAGGCTGCATTCACAATCGCGGCGTTTTGTCGCCGCAAATCGCGGTACAAAACGCTGCAATTTGTCGCCGCAATTTGCGGGACAAAACGCCGCGATTAGGTGTGAATGCAGCCTTAGAACTGCTGAGGTTGCATCTTATGTGTGTCAGTTAAAGTTAGTACCAGAGCCTGGTGGCAGTTGTATCTTATGTGTATCAGTTATACTTGGTACTGCCGCAGGTTGTAGACAGGACACCCAGTGATGGATACTCACCACTTCCTCGTCATTCATATCATTTGCTGACAGCGTCCAGAGTTTCACTGCAGCTGGATCTACAGCCGGCTTCCCTGAGAGAGGAAAGAGAAGAGTCAGACCATCACCCAACATCCACACACTATCCTCCACGCTGCCTTTATAACACAGAATGAACATGGTGCATGTAAACAGATCTGACTCTGTGGCTCATCTTCCATCTATGGATTACGCAGTCCTCTGCAGCCTCCCCAAAATTACAATGCACCATTGCCTGCAGCAAGCCCAGCATAACGTGATCTCATTGCCTGCATGCAAGACTAGCACTGATACGAGTCACCTGTGTGGTTTTCTGTGGCCCCCTCGGGGTGTACCCTTTATAATAGGATTCCTCTGTGCAGCCTTCTGTTGTCCCCTCAGGCATAGTCTTCAAGATAAGAGTACCCTGGGCACTGCAGCTTTCTGAGTCCCCCTCTGACAAACCATTCCCGATACAATTCTCCTGAGCATTGTGGCCCCCCCCTTGGATGGACTCTTCATAATAGGACTACCCAGTGTGGCCCCCCCTCAGACAGACCCTTCATGATATGATTCCTATGTGGCCCCCTTGAATGGACTCCAAATGACATGATTCCACTATGACCCCCTGGGACGGGCCTTTCATGATATGATTTCCCTGAGCCCCCGGGGCCCTCAGACTGACCGTTGGTGATAAGACTTCCTCATTTGGCCCTCTCAGAAGGACTCTTCATGATATAAAATTCCCCTGTGACCCCTTCAGATGGACCCTTCCATTTCTCCCATGTGGTCCCATACCTGTCACAGGGCGTCTGAGAAGTGTCAGTGGTCGGGACGATCCAACTTCATAGTTGGGTTTTGTAGCTCGGATTCTGACGGAGGTCAGGTCAGTCCCGGGGTAAGCGAGCTTTTCCTTCACATGCTGCGTCTGTCCACTTGTCAGGGCTACATTCAGAATCTGCAGAGGAAATGACATCACTATGGAGGCAGCCAAACCCATTTCACACTACCACACCTCATTGGGGGGGGGGGGGGGAAAGAGGACAAAAAAATAGTGGTGCACCAAAATGAAAATTCCGGTGCCAAAAAAAATATTATAATTATATATATATATATATAAAAGAGAGAGAGAGAGAGAGAGAGAGAGAGAGAGAGAGAGAGAGAGAGAGAGAGAGAGAGAGAGAGAGAGAGAGAGAGAGAGAGAGAGAGAGAGAGAGAGAGAGAGAGAGAGAGAGAGAGAGAGAGAGAGAGAGAGAGAGAGAGAGAGAGAGAGAGAGAGAGAGAGAGAGAGAGAGAGAATATATATATATACACACACACATACATACATACATACACACACATATATATATATTTGTATTTTATATTAAAAAAATATTTTTTTAATAAAATTGTATAGTATTCAACTTTTTAATATCATGAATTTCCAGCCATCATCAGCACCTTATCGGCTTCCGCACGGGAGAAGTTTTTGAATCGCCTTTGCGTTAAAATCAAGAGGCGCACCAGAAAAAATGCATCCCTTTAAATCAGGGATCCTCAAACTACGGCCCTCCAGCTGTTGTGGAACTACACATCCCATGAGGCATTGTAACACACTGACATTCACAGACATGACTAGGCATGATGGGAATTGTAGTTCCTGAACAACTGGAGGGCCGTAGTTTGAAGACCCATGCTTTAAATCCTATGTATGTCTTTAAACTCATCTGTTGCGCTGCTAAAATCACCGCTTGCAGCATTTTCGGTTGAATAATAAAATAAAAGCACCACTAAACACACCTCCCCATTGACAACGTGAAAAAAAAAAAAAAACACACACATAAATATATATATATAAAAAAAAAAATAATAATAATAATAATAATAATAATAATAATAATAATAATAATAATAATAATAATAATAATGCACCCGTGTTGCGTTTTTTTTTTGCGGTTCGAGTCAAATGACCTATGAAATACGCACCATAAATACAGTAAAATCATGGCAAAATTGCACGCATTTCTCAACAGCCATTACCGGTAACTTTCTTTCTATCGGTTAAAAGCTGATAACCCCGTTTTTTTTGCCGATAATTCTTGACAGCGCATCCCTACAACAAACTTCACAAAATGCATTATATAGTGAACCTGTTCAGTCCACAGCATGACAGCCCCCCCCCCCCCCCTCTCCATCTGATGTGAACACACAGCAGATGTTACGACCACTCCCTCTATGATGTACCCAATCAGTGATCACTCCCTCCATGATGTAACCAATCAGTGATCACGCAATCTCTGACCCCTGAATATCAATGACTCAGGAGGAGAAGAGCAGTGCGATGTGAACTCTTCTATGCCGCTGACCAACTTTGCTCATCTGCATCTCCTTCACAGGATGAATAGCTTCCCTCCCAGTCATGTGACTATCATATTCTTATCTTATTGGTTGAAATTAAGAATTCTGGTGATGTATAAAGGGTGGACCTTTCTTTACCGGGCAGAAATAACACTTCATAACTCAGGTGGTGAAAAGGGGTGGAGCTTTGCGACATTCCACCCCATGGATAGTAGTGGAAGAATGACACGTGGAAGAATGACACGTATGTGAGGTTTCAACGTCAAACAGTTATAAAGTATGAGCGACGTCCAGCGCCTACCGTACAGCCAAGCTCTATACAATGCTTGGCCTACTCCTGGGCGCCAGGAAAATTGCCAACCCCATCATCACTTACCTGTGTCACGCCGGTCATTCCAGAAAGGGTGATAGCAGAGGAGAGCTGGGCCGGTGACCGCAGAAGGGCGCCGTGACCTAATGAAGAGACAAAATCAGCAACACGCATGTATATAGGGGAAGTGACATCACCAGGCCAAAGGAGCGGACACTCTACTACATGGATGACATCACTCTACATATTACAGTGGAAGGAGGCGACATCAGGTTTTCATTCTCTCATAAAATTAAACTAAACTGTTGGCTCGAAAACGTCTCCCTCATCATGTCAGAAGCAACGATTCGCAATGTCAGAGAGGCAAGCCCGCAACGTCAGGCGCAATGTCAGGCAAGTGTGCAAGTCAGGCGCGACGTCACAGAGGCAAGCGTGCAACGTCAGGCAAGTGTGCAAGTCAGGCGCGACGTCACAGAGGCAAGCGTGCAACGTCAGGCGCGACGTCACAGAGGCAAGCGTGCAACGTCAGGTGTGACGTCACAGAGGCAAGCGCGCAACGTCAGGCAAGTGTGCAAGTCAGGCACGACGTCACAGAGGCAAGCGTGCAACGTCAGGCGCAATGTCAGGCAAGTGTGCAAGTCAGGCGCGACGTCACAGAGGCAAGCGTGCAACGTCAGGCAAGCGTGCAACGTCAGGCGCGACGTCACAGAGGCAAGCGTGCAACGTCAGGCGCGACGTCACAGAGGCAAGCGTGCAACGTCAGGCGCGACGTCACAGAGGCAAGCGTGCAACGTCAGGCGCGACGTCACAGAGGCAAGCGTGCAACGTCAGGCGCGACGTCACAGAGGCAAGCGTGCAACGTCAGGCGTGACGTCACAGAGGCAAGCGCGCAACGTCAGGCGCGACGTCACAGAGGCAAGCGCGCAACGTCAGGCAAGTGTGCAAGTCAGGCGCGACGTCACAGAGGCAAGTGTGCAAGTCAGGCACGACGTCACAGAGGCAAGCGTGCAACGTCAGGCGCAATGTCAGGCGCGTGTGCAAGTCAGGCGCGACGTCACAGAGGCAAGCGTGCAACGTCAGGCGCAATGTCAGGCAAGTGTGCAAGTCAGGCGCGACGTCACAGAGGCAAGCGTGCAACGTCAGGCGCGACGTCACAGAGGCAAGCGTGCAACGTCAGGTGCGACGTCACAGAGGCAAGCATGCAACGTCAGGCGCGACGTCACAGAGGCAAGCGTGCAACGTCACAGAGGCAAGCATGCAACGTCAGGTGCGACGTCACAGAGGCAAGCATGCAACGTCAGGCGCGACGTCACAGAGGCAAGCGTGCAACGTCAGGTGCGACGTCACAGAGGCAAGCGTGCAACGTCAGGTGCGACGTCACAGAGGCAAGCGTGCAACGTCGGCCCACATTTCTGTATACAATATAATCTCTATACCCCGAACCCAAATCTCACCGGCTTGGAGATCCACTGGCTCCTGGATGATCATTGTACCCCCCGGCTTCAGAATTCGAGCGGCTTCCACCAGAAGGTCAGAACTGTGGATAGTTGTACTTCCTGGAGCTAAACCGAGGAGGACGCCATCAAAGCAGGAATCGCGGTGAGCCGCTGTAAGGAGAGGATGTGATGAGTACACCGGAGGAGAAGGGACACGTTTTATCATATTTGGGAAGTCCCATCAGAGGAGAGGGTTATAGAAAAACTTACACAGCAACAGGCGTTCCACATTCTCTACAGAAACCTTCCCATCCGGGGCCACTGCGCTCTGCACTTGGGCTACGAGCTCCTGAAGGCTCTCTATGGAGGAGGAGCCATCCCATGTCACTGCCACACGATGACCAGGTGACACAAGGTCCCCAAAACTGCCCATCCTACATCAGAGAAGAGAGATTATTTACACACACATTGTACATTCCATATACATTATTTACACACACATTGTACATTCCGTATACATTACTTACACACACATTGTACATTCCATATACATTATTTACACACACATTGTACATTCCATATACATTACTTACACACACATTGTACATTCCATATACATTACACACACACATTGTACATTCCATATACATTACACACACATTGTACATTCCATATACATTACTTACACACACATTGTACATTCCATATACATTACACACACATTGTACATTCCATATACATTACACACACACACACACATTGTACATTCCATATACATTACACACACATTGTACATTCCATATACATTACACACACATTGTACATTCCATATACATTATTCACACACATTGTACATTCCATATACATTACTTACACACACATTGTACATCCCATATACATTGTACATTCCATATACATTATTCACACACACATTGTACATTCTATATACATTATTTACACACATTGTACATTCTATATACATTATTTACACACATTGTACATTCCATATACATTATTTACACACATTGTACATTCCATATACATTACACACACAATGTACATTCCATATACATTATTGTGTACAGAGCCTGTCTGGCCAGCGATTCTGAACTGGGGGGATACATTTCTTACACCTGAGCTCGGGGGACAATGGCTTCCCTTTACATTGATGGACAGTGGGGGGAAGGGATCCTTTGGTCAGTGGTGGTCTCTGGATGAAGGGCTCCCTTGGTTCTTGGTGGACCGTTGGGCTCTGGTCTCTGGACAATGGGCGGTCTGTTGGGCTTGGGGATGACGGGCTGACCATTGGGCTCAGTAACGATCGTTGGGCTCTGGATGAGGGGGCAGACCGTTCATCTCTGGTCTCGGGATGACAGACGGACCATTGGGCTCTGGATGAGGGGCGGACCCTTGGGCTCTGGTCTCGGGGACGAGGGGCGGACCCTTGGGCTCTGGTCTCGGGGACGAGGGGCGGAGCGTTGGGCTCGGGACAAGGGGCGGAGCGTTGGGCTCGGGACGAGGGGCGGAGCGTTGGGCTCGGGACGAGGGGCGGAGCGTTGGGCTCGGGACGAGGGGCGGAGCGTTGGGCTCTGGTCTCGGGACGAGGGGCGGAGCGTTGGGCTCTGGTCTCGGGACGAGGGGCGGAGCGTTGGGCTCTGGATGAGGGGCAGAGCGTTGGGCTCTGGATGAGGGATGAGGGGCGGAGCGTTGGGTTTGGGGACGAGGGTGGTCAGTCGCTCTCAGCAGTCCTGGGATATGAGGAAGGGCGGTACGTCCAGCATGGTCTATGTAGGTGATGTAGGTGAGTGATATTGGGGTAATGATGGTGATATTGGGGTAATGATGGTGATATTGGGGTAATGATGGTGATATTGGGGTAATGATGGTGATATTGGGGTAATGATGGTGATATTGGGGTAATGATGGTGATATTGGGGTAATGATGGTGATATTGGGGTTTATATAACACTGCAGGCGCCATGTGTGATGATTTAGGTGAGAATTCAATGAATGTGAATTTCCCAGAATAGTGAGATATGGAGGAGCGCTGATACTCGTACATACAGAGGACTCCGTATATACCTCACAGCTGTGTATGGGGGAGGAGGGGTAGTTATGTGATAGGTTGCTATGGGAAACAACCCCTCTAGATCACATGACGTACCTTATCCTTTAGGACGCTCTGCAACTCACCTGCAGTTCCTCTCCGAATACTTCCGGTTCTGAGCTCTCTCTCCCGGAAACGACGTCTTCTCGCTGAATCCTTCAGAGGATACGCCCCCTCCCGGCTACTACCACTATGGCGTCTCTCCGGGCTTTGAGAGCAGCGAGCGGGGCGGGGCTTCTACTGCTGAGGGGCCGCCCAGGAGCGGGTGAGGAGAGGGAGAGGGAACGGTGACACGGAGGACGCTCACCCGGAAGTGTCTGCAATGACGTCACCATTCACCCCTAAATGACCCCCAACTTTTCTGAGCCCCCCCCCACTGACCTCAGTTATCCCCTCACCCTCCTTCTACTGTATATAACCCAATTATACTCCACCAAATACACCCCTATTACCCCACCCACTCCGCCGTGACCTGATATACCCCCCCGCCCCTGCCAATTGTACCCCCTCCTCCGCCAAACATATCCCCATTGCCCCCCCTCTACTAGATTTATTCCCCCCACCCTCTGCCTCTACCAGATATACCCCATTATACTCCATCCTTCCGTCTCTACCAACCCTACCTCCGCGTCTACCAAATAGACCCCCTTTACCCCCATCCACCTCTACCAAATAGACCCCCTTTACCCCCATCCACCTCTACCAAATATACCATCATTACCCCCGTCCACCTCTACCAAATATACCCCCTTTACCCCCGTCCACCTCTACCAAATAGACCCCCTTTACCCCCGTCCACCTCTACCAAATATACCCCCTTTACCCCCGTCCACCTCTACCAAATATACCCCCTTTACCCCCGTCCACCTCTACCAAATATACCCCCTTTACCCCCGTCCACCTCTACTAAATAGACCCCCTTTACCCCCGTCCACCTCTACCAAATATACCATCATTACCCCCGTCCACCTCTACCAAATAGACCCCCTTTACCCCCATCCACCTCTACCAAATAGACCCCCTTTACCCCCATCCACCTCTACCAAATATACCATCATTACCCCCGTCCACCTCTACCAAATATACCCCCTTTACCCCCGTCCACCTCTACCAAATAGACCCCCTTTACCCCCGTCCACCTCTACCAAATATACCCCCTTTACCCCCGTCCACCTCTACCAAATATACCCCCTTTACCCCCGTCCACCTCTACCAAATATACCCCCTTTACCCCCGTCCACCTCTACTAAATAGACCCCCTTTACCCCCGTCCACCTCTACCAAATATACCATCATTACCCCCGTCCACCTCTACTAAATAGACCCCCGTTACTCTTCCCCCTTTTCCTCTACCAAATATGCCCTGCATTACCCCTCCTCCACCTCTACCAAAAATATACCCTGTTACCCCCTATCTCTACCAGATATACCCCATTTCTACCCACCTCTGCCACTATCAAAAATATACCCCATTACTACCCCCCCCCCTCCCCTTCACAACTACCAAAAATATGCCCCCATTACCACCGCTCTCATTTTATACCAAATATACCCCATTATCTGCCCTCCACCTCTACCTAATATACTCCCATCACTCTCCCCCCTTTACCAAATATGCCCTGCATTACCCCTCCTCCACCTCTAGATAAAATATACCCCCATTACCCCTCCTCCACTCCTTTCACCTCTACCAAATATATTCCCCTTTACCCCCCTCCACCTCTGTCAAAGGTTTTCCCCTATTTTTCCCTATCTCTACCAAATATGCTCCAATTACTACCCCCCCCCCTCACCACGACCAAAAATATACCCCCCATTACCCCTGTCCATCTCTACCAAAAGTACCCCCTCCTCCTCTTCCAAATATCACCTCTCCACCCCCCCATTATACTCCACCCTCCTCCTGTACCAACTATACCCCCCCCCACCTTCTCAATCTCTACCAAATATATACCCTGCATTACCCCCATCCACCTATACCAAATATATACCCCCACATTACCCCACCTCTACCAAATATATACCCCCACATTACACCACCTCTACCAAATATATACCCCCACATTACCCCACCTCTACCAAATATATACCCCCACATTACCCCACCTCTACCAAATATATACCCCCACATTACACCACCTCTACCAAATATATACCCCCACATTACCCCACCTCTACCAAATATATACTCCATTACCCTCCCTCTACCAAATATATACACCAACATTACCCCACCTCTACCAAATATATACTCCATTACCCTCCCTCTACCAAATATATACACCAACATTACCCCACCTCTACCAAATATATACCCCCACATTACCCCACCTCTACCAAATATATACTCCATTACCCTCCCTCTACCAAATATATACCCCCACATTACCCCACCTCTACCAAATATATACCCCCACATTACACCACCTCTACCAAATATATACCCCCACATTACCCCACCTCTACCAAATATATACTCCATTACCCTCCCTCTACCAAATATATACACCAACATTACCCCACCTCTACCAAATATATACCCCCACATTACCCCACCTCTACCAAATATATACCCCCACATTACCCCACCTCTACCAAATATATACCCCATTACCCTCCCTCTACCGAA
Source organism: Rana temporaria (assembly GCF_905171775.1). Lineage (NCBI taxonomy): Eukaryota > Metazoa > Chordata > Amphibia > Anura > Ranidae > Rana > Rana temporaria. The sequence continues at coordinate 142,114,914 of NC_053499.1, forward strand.
AATATACCCCCCCTTCCTCTCTGCCAAAAATGTACCCCCATTACCCCCCCTCCACTTCTACCAAATATACCCCCATTACCCCCCCACCTCTATCAAATATACCCCTATAACCCCTCTGTACTTCTACCAAATATATACCCCCACATTACCCCACCTATACCAAATATCTACCCCCACATTACCCCACCTCTACCAAATATACACCCCATTACCCTCCCTCTACCGAAAATATACCCCCCTTCCTCTCTACCAAAAATGTACCCCCATTACCCCCCCCTCCACTTCTACCAAATATACCCCCCCCACCTCTATCAAATATACCCCTATAACCCCTCTGTACCTCTACCAAATATATACCCCCATTACTCCCTCCACCTCTTCCTATTTATTTTTCAGATTCTCTGATTGGCTGTCTTCTCCTTCATTTTATCTTTCAGGCCTGGCAGTGCGCTCAGCGCGCCACTTGTGGGTTTCGCCCCTCAGATATAATGAGGATCAGAAGACGCCTCCGCCATCATTTCATCACACTGACGCCGTTCACAAGGCTGAAGAGGAGAGCTCCCCGCCTCCCAGGTAGGGTCCAGATAGATTGCTATCTCTTCTGGCTAGGCTTCTTCTCAGTCTGGTCACATGAGGTCCCCATCCTGTCCTCCTTCAGGTATACAGACCAAGGTGGCGACGAGTCTGAAGGCTACGAGAGCGAGGAGCAGCTGCAGCAACGCATTCTATCTGCAGCGCTGGCTTTTGTACCGCAGTATGGGTGGAGCTCTGAGGCCATTGCTGAAGGCGCCAAGGTAATCCGTCGTTTTGTGCTCCACTCACTTTACATGTTGTAGTGCCGGAGCTTTGCGTAACCCGACTTCCCCTCTGCGCAGGCTCTGGAGCTATCTGTGGCTGCAGCGGGAATGTTTGAGAACGCCGGGAGTGATCTTGTCCTGCACTTCGTGTCCGATTGTAACGCCAGACTGGTCCAACTGCTGGAGGAGGAGCACAAACTGGTGCAACTGGACAACGCTGAGTGAGTGCCCCCTACAGGACGCTATGTACAGGACGCTCGCTATATACAGGACGCTCACTATATACAGGGCACTCACTATATACAGGACACTCACTATATACAGGGCACTCACTATATACAGGACACTCACTATATACAGGGCACTCACTATATACAGGACACTCACTATATACAGGGCACTCACTATATACAGGACACTCACTATATACAGGACACTCACTATATACAGGGCACTCGCTATATACAGGACACTCACTATATACAGGACACTCGCTATATACAGGACGCTCGCTATATACAGGACCCTCGCTATATACAGGACCCTCGCTATATACAGGACGCTCGCTATATACAGGACGCTCGCTATATACAGGACGCTCGCTATATACAGGACGCTCGCTATGTACAGGACGCTCGCTATGTACAGGACGCTCGCTATATACAGGACGCTCACTATATACAGGTCACACCATCCACAGGACACTCACTATATACAGGTCACACCATCCACAGAACACTCACTATATACAGGTCACACCATGTACCGGACACTCGCTATATACCGGACACTCGCTATATACCGGACACTCGCTATATACCGGACACTCGCTATATACCGGACACTCGCTATATACCGGACACTCGCTATATACCGGACACTCGCTATATACCGGACACTCACTATATACAGGTCACACCATGCACAGGACACTCACTATATACAGGTCACACCATGCACAGGACGCTCACTATATACAGGTCACACAATGTACAGGACACTCACTATATACAGGTCACACCATGCACAGGACGCTCACTATATACAGGTCACACCATGTACAGGACGCTCACTATATACAGGTCACACCATGTACAGGACGCTCACTATATACAGGTCACACCATGCACAGGACGCTCACTATATACAGGTCACACCATGTACAGGACGCTCACTATATACAGGTCACACCATGTACAGGACGCTCACTATATACAGGTCACACCATGCACAGGACACTCACTATATACAGGTCACACCATGCACAGGACACTCAGTATATACAGGTCACACCATGTACAGGACACTCACTATATACAGGTCACACCATGCACAGGACGCTCACTATATACAGGTCACACCATGTACAGGACACTCACTATATACAGGTCACACCATGTACAGGACACTCACTATATACAGGTCACACCATGCACAGGACGCTCACTATATACAGGTCACACCATGCACAGGACGCTCACTATATACAGGTCACACCATGCACAGGACGCTCACTATATACAGGTCACACCATGCACAGGACACTCACTATATACAGGTCACACCATGCACAGGACACTTACTATATACAGGTCACACCATGCACAGGACACTTACTATATACAGGTCACACCATGCACAGGACGCTCACTATATACAGGTCACACCATGCACAGGACGCTCACTATATACAGGTCACACCATGCACAGGACGCTCACTATATACAGGTCACACCATGTACAGGACGCTCACTGTATACAGGTCACACCATGTACAGGACACTCACTGTGCACAATGGGATGAGGGACGTTGCTGTGTGTGGAGGAAAGAAAATCTACCATTAGTGTAGAATGGAGGGTCGAATGTTTTGTCTCCTGGAGTTTGAGGAATTTTTACATCTTGGTAACTTTGTTCTCGTATCCTTTGTTTCAGAAAGAAACCAAAAGCTGATTTCATGAGAAGCGCTTTGGAGGCGCGCCTGAGGATGCTAATTCCCTATATTGGACATTGGCCTCAGGTACAGGGGACAAGTCTACCCCACTCGGGGAGGGGGTGGGGGACCTTTTTAGAGTATGTAGGTTGCCTTTGCATAGCGGGTGAGAGGTTGGCTTTGCATAGCGGGTGAGAGGTTGCCTTTGCATAGCGGGTGAGAGGTTGGCTTTGCATAGCGGGTGAGAGGTTGGCTTTGCATAGCGGGTGAGAGGTTGGCTTTGCATAGCGGGTGAGAGGTTGGCTTTGCATAGCGGGTGAGAGGTTGGCTTTGCATAGCGGGTGAGAGGTTGGCTTTGCATAGCGGGTGAGAGGTTGGCTTTGCATAGCGGGTGAGAGGGTGTGTTTGGATAACATACAAGAGTTAATTTTTGTATTAACAGGTGAGAAGGCATCTCTAGATAATAGGGCAGAGGATGTCCTTGGATAATGGGTTCAGAGGGTGGCTTTGGTTAATGGGTGAGCGGGTGTCTTTTGATAACGGGTCAGAGGGTGGCTTTGGTTAATGGGTGAGCAGGTGTCTTTTGATAACGGGTCAGAGGGTGGCTTTGGTTAATGGGTGAGCAGGTGTCTTTTGATAACGGGTCAGAGGGTGGCTTTGGTTAATGGGTGAGCAGGTGTCTTTTGATAACGGGTCAGAGGGTGGCTTTGGAAGGGTGTCCTGCTCAGTAGACGTGTGGTAATTGCTGAATCTCTCCTCCAGGCATTGGGAATTCTTCTCTTACCACAAAATATTCCTACCAGCTTGAATCTACTGACCACCATGGTGGATGACATTTGGCATTATGCTGGCGACCAGTCTACAGATGTGAGTGCACCACTGAGTAGTAAAGGGGGGTGTTTGGAGATATGGTATTGTTATTTGATTGGCTGGACGTCTGTTCCATAGGTCAGCTGGTACACACGCAGGGCAGTTCTTGCAGGCATTTATAACACCACAGAGCTGGTCATGATGCAAGACAATTCTCCAGACTTCGAGGATACCTGGAACTTCCTGCAAAACCGTATATCTGATGCCATGTCTGCTGGCAATTCTATGAAACAGGTACAGTGAATTAATCTGCTTTCACAGGCTTTCCATAGATTTGTCCTATAGGCAGTGAGCTAACACAACCCTCCCACTAACAACTACTGATACTCCGTCCGTGTACTGGATGATGTATGTCCTGCTTTAGCAGATATTGGCTATATACAGGATACGTCTTATAGAAAGAGAACCCATTTCAGGGGAGAATTGTCATATTTGTAATGTCTTTGTAGGTGTCCTCCACAGGGGAAGCTGTCATTCAGGGGCTGATGGGAGCTGCTGTTACGGTGAGTATTGTCAGGCTTAGAGCTAATAATGGCGAATAATATTTTGTACTTTGTGAATAAATAACTAAAAATATGAGGGGTTTTCAAAAAGTTTCCGCACTTTTTTTATATTTCATAGAGTTTTAAAAAAGTGCAGAAACTTTTTGAAGAACCCTGGTATATATGTTTCTTTACTGTACATCATGTGACACAGAGGATCTTCATACCTATGAAGATAAGGTTGATCGGGGGATTGGACACTGGAAACAAAATCTCATCCTGGGCATAGCCCTCTCCCCTAGGTCAAGGTTGCAGGTTTTTTTTTTTTTTGCTATTTTCTTAGGTAATGGTCATGTCTGTGCGATCTCTGCATGAAAAAGCAGCTAGCTTTATAACGGTTCCATCTGGGATTAGGAGACAAGCTTTTTCTGGATCCATTTCCTAGGGCTGCTGTTCAGCACTCAAAGGAATGATACCTGGACACACAGGGACAGCCTTTAGCATTCGCAGTTAGCACTGGACCCTGCACTATTATATAAAGCATTGAGGACCAGTAGGGTGTTATACAGGTCTAAGGCAGTGACACCAGCTGGATAGTTGAGTCCCTGAAGGACTTTAGTGGCAGAGCTCACCATGATAGGTGAAGTTAGGACCCCCTAGGGGTCCTTTGGCATGGACTGGTGAGTGCCCTGGGGTAGTTCCTGCTAATGTTTCATCTTTTAAAGATTATTTTGAGATAAGAGCAGGGGTCTCCAACCCTTGGGTCATGGACAAGTGCCAGTGAATGGCCTGCTGGGAGTCATTCCATGCAGTGGGCAGAGCGAGCCAACACAACCTGCACTGCCACCCTCTGACCACCAGAGGATGCCCGCTCCCCTTTTCATAGCAGCACATCTCGCTTACCTGTCTGTGGTCACAGAAGAGAAGGGGAGGGAGGGAGGAGAGCTGGACCGGAGACAGGATATGGAGCACTAGTGAGACCTAGGCTGCGCCCCCCTCACCCCTATGAGTTGACATGTTGCACGCCCAACACTCCACCAACCCACCCCCCGAGGTGAGAAGCTGAAACTACCCCACCTTCAGCACCCCTTCCCTCAGGTTGATTACTGTGCGTCCGGTCCCTGATGCTGGGGAGGTCTGGGACCACTGTGTTAGAGCATCCTGGGCCTTTAGGCACCAAGCCTCTGTCGTTCAACTATGTAGGGGCGCTACCTGGTCTTCAGATTATACTTTCTCCGAGTTTTACTAAGTGGAGGTCCAATTTTCTGTGGATGCAGCTCTCAGCTGCAAGGTTCTTGTAGAGGCACCCTAAACCTCTGTTGTTATTGGATCTGTCGGCACAGTTCTGTTGCCCACACTTTTTATGTATTGCTCTGGGACATCCTATGTTGCCTGTGTCCTGTACTGTAACTGTTTATTATGGACTTTTTTTTCCCTCCCTGAATCATACTTGCCTAGATGGATGCAGCATCGGTCCGATGCCATCTCGAACACTGAGAACAGAGCAATCAAACACTGCTGATCACTTAGTTCTCAGGACTCCCTTAGCAGAGAGTCGGTGACTTTGGGGTAGATTCAGGTGGTGGCGCGCACTGCTACGGCGGCGCAGCGTACCGTTTTTACGCTACGCCTCCGTAAATTACTTGAGCAACGATTCATTCACAAAGCATTTGCTCCGTAATTTGCGGCGGCGTTTCGTAAAAGGGGCCGGCGTAAGCGTGCATAATTTAAATGATCCCGTAGGGGGTGTGGATCATTTAAATTAGGCGCATTCCTGCGGCGAACGTACTGCGCATGCTCCGTCGGGAAAATTTCCCGACGTGCATTGCAGTAAATGACGTCGCAAGAACGTCATTTGCTTCGACGTGAACGTAAATGGCGTCCAGCGCCATTCACGATCCACTTACGCAAACGACGTAAATTTCGAAAATCGCGACGTGGGAACGACGTCTATACTTACCATTGGCTGCGCCTCCTAATAGCAGGAGCAGCCTTACGACGAAAGCGACGAACGCAAACGACGTAAAACACGACCGCCGGGCACGCGTACGTTTGTGAATCGGCGTTAGTATGCAATTTGCATACTCTACGCTGACAACTACGGGAACGCCACCTAGTGGCCAGCGGCAGAATGCAGCCTAAGATACGACGGTGTAAGAGACTTATGCCAGTGGTATCTTAGGCTACAGTCGGCGTATCAAGCTTTCTGAATACAGAAAGTTGATACGCCGGCGCTACTTAGCAATTAAGCTGCGTATCTATGGATACGCAGGCGTAATTGCTACCTGAATCTACCCCTTTGTCTATACTTTTTGAATTACCTGTAAATTCCCATTCTTGGAGTACAGTATAGGACACAGGACTCCCTCCCTTCTATTCCTGTATTGCTATGTACAAACCTGAGGACTTGCAGAGGTTGGTAGGGTTATGGACACCCAAGAAGGGGGGGACGTTTTCAAGCGCTTGCCAGTGTCCAATCACCTGGAGGTACACGCCTATAACCCAGGGTGTGTAAATAATCTCCCCGTGTCCTGTACTGTACTCCAAGATATGAAATTTACAGGTAAGTCAGAATTCCTCTGTTCTTTTTTCCTTTGGCCATTGATGGTAAAACTTCTTAAAAACTGCTGGCTACCCAATGTAATCCTGCACTGTCCCATTTTATATGAAATATTCTTCACATCTGGACCGGCGCCAGCACTCACTACTCTTTCTTTTTCAGTTGAAGAATATGGCGGGACTCAACCAACGGCGGTGAATTCTGCGCTCCGCTCACATTAGATTCTGATGGGACTGAACCAGCAGTGTTGTTTTCTGCGCTCTGCTCACCTTATCAATGTTTGCACATTACTGAGTCTATTAAATGTTTGTATGCTGCTATCCGGCCAGTGACTGTTTTACTTCTCGGGTGAAGATTCTCTGTCCTCACGGTGCTTCCTGCTAATAGAACACAATTCGGGAAGGAAATGCTGGTAACATACTTTCTGCCCTATGGGTGGCGACACTCTCTCATCCAACCATATTCATGGTGGTCACCCAGGATGGTCTACCTTTCCATTCATTTCAATAGTGTACAGATCGAGATAAGATTGCGTTCTCAGTCTGCTTGGCTCTCAGGAGGTGACACGGACACTGCATTTCTGTCAGGAACAACACATATTTTCTGTAGTTGCTTATAATATTCATAGACTGAAAAAAGAAAACAAATGTAGCCACCATTTAAGGAATGGTAATCTGCAATGTATGACTTTAAAGTGTGTGTAAAATAATGAAAAATATATTTCTCAAAGCAAAATGGCTTCTAGAGTTGTGTGTGCTGGGTGCATTAGAGTGTCCGCTTCCGTTGGTGAGGGGGTGTGGGAAAATTAGTGTGTCGGTTTCTTTAGAGGAGAGGATTTGAGGAAATTAGAGTGTCAGCTTTCTTGGCGAGGGTGTTTGGGGATATTAGTGTGTCAGTTCTGTCTACAGACTCTTTGGACACCTTTGTGGTGACAAGTAATGAGTAATAATAATAATAGTGCAGAACACCCCAGAATTCTCACCCCCTGCAAGGAAGTTTACAAATCATAGACCTGCTGGTACAATCAGACTGTCAGTCGCTCTATAGACCTAAATGGTGAAGAGGGGGGTGAGTGGCACTGCCTTAGTGTGCAATCTGTTACCCATTCCGTCCATTTAGTGAAGGAAGCCCCTACCGCTTATGATCAGGTGACTGCAGTGAAGGAAGGCCCTCAAACTTATTCGTTTTGGCAAGGCTTATTCTAAGGCAGTGGTGGCGAACCTTGGCACCCCAGATGTTTTGGAACTACATTTCCCATGATGCTTATTCACTCTGCAGTGTAGTTGAGCATCATGGGAAATGTAGTTCCAAAACATCTGGGGTGCCAAGGTTCGCCATCACTGCTCTAAGGGCTTATTTAACCCTTTCCATTCTGGCTTGTTGCATTGGGTGGCACAGTGGTGTAGTGGGTAGCACTTTTGCCTAGCAGTGAAAAGGTTTGCTGGTTTGAAACCCAACACACCACTTGCCTGGAGTTTGTATGTTCTCCCTGTGTGGGTTTCCTCCCACGCTCCAAAGACATGCTGGTATGTTAATTGGTTCCCATCTAAATTGGTCCGTCTGTGTATGAATGTGAGTTAGGGACCTTAGATTGTAAGCTCCTTGAGGGTAGGGACTGATGTGAATGTATAATATTATATATATAAAAAGCACCGTGTTAATTGACAGCGCTATATAAGTACCTGAAATAATAATTAAGGCCCCTTTTACACTGGGGCAGTACAGCGCTGCTATACCGTTGGAATTGTGGCTGTATTAACCCCCGCTAGCGGCCAAAAAAGGGTTAATACCACCGGCAATGTACCTCTGCAGAAGCGCATTGCCGGCGGTATTACCGCAAGTGTCCCATTATTTTCAATGGGAAGGAGCGTTATACACACCGCTCCAAAGATGCTGCTTGCAGGAGATTTTTTTTTTCCTCCTGCCAGCGCATCGCCTCAGTGTGAAAGCCCTCGGGCTTTCACATTGAGAATTCTGGGGCAGGAGTATTTCAGGCGTTATTTATGCGCTAAAATACTCCTCAGTGTGAAAAGCAGCCTTAGGCAGTTTGAAAATGCGCCAGACCAGACTAGCGGGCATGCATCATTTCAAGTAACACATGCCTGTTGGGATACAATTGAAATGAATTGTGCCACAGCATACTAACATGTAGGCATGAATGAGCCATAAAGGAAATCTGTCCTCAGAGAAGCAGAATGCTACGATTCATTTCCAGCCTGTCACGATGGTCCTCTGGATTCAATACATCAAATCACTTTCATGGAACAAGTATCCTTGTATGCCTAAAAAAAAAAAAGTGCCTTTTCTCTGTCTACTTGTTCTGGGACATTGACTGATTCACCATTTAAGGACCGCCTCCTGCACATATACGTCGGAAGAGAGGCGCGGCTGGGCACAAGCACGTACCTGTACGTCCTCTTTAAGTGCCCAGCCGTGGGTCGCGGCAATGCTGTGAAAATGACAATTGTCCCAAAAATGTGTCAAAATTGTCCGATGTGTCTGCCATAATGTCACGGTCACGAAAAAAAAAAATCGCTGATCGCCGCCATTAGTAGTAAAATAAAAAGAAATATTAATAAAAATGCAATAAAACTATCCCCTATTTTGTAAACACTATACATTTTGCGCAAACCAATCGATAAACACTTATTGCGATTTTTTTTTTTTTTACCAAAAATAGGTAGAAGAATACATATGTGCCTAAACTGAGGAAAAAAAAAATATTTTTATATATTTTTGGGGGATATTTATTATAGCAAAAAGGAAAAAATGTTGAATTTTTTTCAAAATTGTTGCTCTATTTTTGTTTATAGCGCAAAAAATAAAAACCGCAGAGGTGATCAAATACTACCAAAAGAAAGCTCTCTTTGTGGGGAAAAAAAGGACGCCAATTTTGTTTGGGAGCCACGTCGCACGACCGCGCAATTGTCAGGTAAATCGACACAGTGCCGAATCGCAAAAAATGGCCAGGTCCTTTACCTGCATTTTGGTCCGGGTCTTAAGTGGTTAAGAAGTATGGAGACCAGCAATGAGACACCTCTTATATCTCCTGGGTGCTTGAGTACTTTTTTTCCTCGGAGGCCTTCCATATTTCAGCAGGACAATGCTATACTGCATCTGTGACAACAGCATGGCTTTGTAGTAGAAGAGTCTGGGTGCTTAATTGGCCTGCCTACAGTCCAGACCTTTCACCAAGGGAAAATATATGGTGCCTCTTTAAACATAAAATACAAAAAAAAATGAGACCCAGGATTGTTGAGGAGGTAGAATCCTATATCAGAGAAGACCGGGGGCAGCATTCATCTCTCAGAACTCCAGCAACTGGTCTTCCTAGTGCTCAGGTGTTTACAGTGTTGTTAATAAAGGTGGGGGATGCTACAACGTGCTAAACATGGCCCTGTCCCAACTATAGACATGTTGCTGTGCCATCAATTTCAAAATGACCTTATTTTTATTGAAACAGTACATTTTCTTAGTTTAAACATCGGATTTATTCACAATAGACAATGTAAAATAGAATAGGGGTTTAAGATTTGCAAAGCATTTCATTTTTATGGCAATGTTACACAACAGCCCTACATTTTTGGAATTAGGGTTGTACTTGTTCAGGGTCAAAGAATAACCCCAACCTTTATATCTCCTGCGCCCGAGAGTAATCCTGACCCTTATTCCTCCTGAGTGCTGTGTACTTGTTTGGGATCAGAGGGTAACCCTTACATCTTCTGAGCAATCAGTACTTTTTTTTTTTGGCCAGAGGGTAACCTTAACGCTCCTGAGTGCAGTTTACTTATTTCTGGTCAAAAAGTAACCGTAACTCTTATTCTTGCCAAATGCTTTGCACTTGTTCTGTGTCAGAGAGTAACTCTTATTCATCATATGCACAGCTACATTACAGAAGTCACTAAAGATGTTGAGTGAGGTTACAAATCCCAGCCACAGCACACTGCCCCTGCATATTTTTTTTCATTGCTACAGTCTGCTGGCCAGGGTGCTGTGTTCAAATTCTGGAAGACGGCCACGCTCTCACACTGCTGTGACATTTCTTTGATGAAGATCCATGATGATGATTTTTATTAAAAAATATTGATCAGAGAACAACAACTCAAAACCACCCAGAACGACCCCCCCATCCAACGTGGCAATGTTCAGCTATAAGTGTCCAGTCTGTAGCAGGGTGTATTTATTTATAAATTGTTCAACGTTCTCCCCCTGCAGCACTTTCATGGCTCTCCAGTGGATGGGACCGCAGTTCTCTGGTTTCCCATCTGAATGGCTCAATTCTTCTTTAATATAAGAAAGCCACAAATCTGGGGGGGGACAGAAAAAAATATATATATATCAGATAACATCACATAGGAGCTAATCACACTCCCCGTCATAGACCTTCACCCATCCATATGCTGGGACTTACTGTAGCTCCACCTTGCCCTCCCATCAAACTTTGACTTTTGTGCAATTTCTCAGGATTTCAACAATTTCTCCAAATGTTTAAAGGGGTGGTAAAGGTACATTTTTTTTTTCCCCGAAATAGCTTCCTTTACCTCAGTGCCGTCCTCCTTCACTTACATCATCCTTCCATTTTGCTTTTAAATGTCCTTATTTCTTCTGAGAAATCCTCACTTCCTGTTCTTCTGTCTGTAACTCCACACAGTAATGCAAGGCTTTCTCCCTGGTGTGGAGTGTCGTACTCGCCCCCCTCCCTTGGACTACCGGAGAGTCAGGACACCCACTAACACACAGATCCTTTCTCTATCTGCAACAGAGCATCCTGACTCTCCTGTAGTCCAAGGGAGGGGGCGACCACGACACTCCACACCAGGGAGAAAGCCTTGCATTACTGTGTGGAGTTACAGACAGAAGAAGAACAGGAAGTGAGGATTTCTCAGAAGAAATAAGGACATTTAAAAGCAAAATGGAAGGATGAGTTAAGTGAAGGGAGGACTGCACTAAGGTAAAGGAAGCTATTTAGGGGGGGGGGGGGGGGGAAATGTACCTTTACAACCCCTTTAAAGGCATTGACTTTGAGAACAATTTATGGACAGACATTGCTCTGGCTTGAGCACTAAAAGTCATGCGCAGACCCTTCCTCTGCAGATATTGAAGGTCAGTGACAATGTTCCTCACCAGCCCTGACAACCCTTTCACAGACCTATTCTCAGGAGAAAAGGTTTAGTTGTTTTTGATAAATGGGCCCATCAAAGATATTTCTGCACCCTGCAGTCAGTTTAGAGTTACAGCAGCTACAGTCTGGTGTCCTCCCCTCTGGTCTGCCATGTGTCGGGTGGAGCTGGATGAACTCATTCATTGAATGGCAGAATCCCGTCTACACTACAATGGAGCGTCACCAGAGCCGGAAATTTGGGCAATATTTCAGAATATTTATTTAATTCACAGAAATAACTCACCGGGGTTTGTAGAGCCAAATTCTCGCAATGCCCGTTCATAATACTCCCGTAAGTTTGCCATCTTGCTTTGTTCCTAAGAGGGAGGAAAGAAGGCTGATCAGTGATTGGCTGGGTAAGAACAGACCTGAGTAACTGCACCAATTCCCAGATCACAACACACACCTGCTCTTTCTCAATGTCAATCATCTTCTGAAAAAACTCCTCGGAGAATGGGCGATTCTCATGTAAGCTGGGAAGAATAGGAAAAAAAAAAAAAAAAAGTGAGATACTTCATTGTGATCAGTCAGATTATCCGATCCCGCACTCCCTTACCCATCCACTACCTAGTTACTGTTCAGCGTAACCGGTTCCCGACTGTCTCGCGTCTATTTACAAGGGCAGAATGGCTCCCCCATGCACGAAACCCCATACTAGGTTTCCTTTAACAGACGTCAGAGGGGGCGCGCACCCACTGCACGGCAGGGGGACACACAGGGATTTGTGTGTAAACACACAAATCCCTGTGAGGTCAGAGGAGAGGAGACATGTCGTTAGCTCCTAGTAAGTAGGAACAGCAATATGTCTCCTTTCCTACAAGTGCAATCCCCTCACAGTTAGAACACACACTTAACCCCTTGATCACCCCCTAGTGTTAACTCCTTCCTTATTTTTATAGGGCTGATCGCTGTATAAAATGTCAACGGTCCCAAAAATGTGTCAAGTATCCGATCTGTCTGTCGCAATACCGCAAAAAAAACCCCACAAATCTTTCCCATAGTTTGTAGACGCTATAACTTTTGCGCAAACCAATCAATATATGCCAATTGTGATTTTTTTTTTTTTACCAAAAATATGTAGAAAGATTGGACGGGTGATCTGTCTAGCAAAGTTCCCTGGACAAGGGGGAGGGGCTTGTTTATGACAGCACGTGGCAGGGAACACACAGCTATTTAAATGACAGCCGTTATGTTCCCCGCACTCTGATCAATCAGGCGGCGGCTCGGCTCTCTTTCCCTGCACAGGTAGGCTGCACTGGCAGACACAGGCTGCACTGGCAGGCACAAATAAAGTTGTTAATATTTATTTTTATAACTTAATTCTGCATAAAACATTTAAGTGTTTGTTCATGAGATAATTTATGGCATGTTAAGGGGCGGAAATAGGGGCAGGGTAGGGGTTAGTTGGGCGGGCGGGGCAACCAGTGGCGAGTAACCCTTGAGGTCTGGCTAGTAGCTCAGGACTTGAAATTTTGAGCCCTGATCTAGTGTGACCCAGTAGTCGGCTCACCGCCAGGCCATACCATCTAATATGGCCAATGTTCTGCTCACCTGCTGAAGACTTTCTTTGCTTTCTTGTAACCCTGAGTCAGGTAGGTCCAATCAAGATATTTCACCTTCATAGTCTTGGTGACTATAGGGTTTAAGACAAGTTTCTGCAGGAAAAAGATTATTAAGCCCCTAAAATGTGACACACACACACACACACACACACCTTGACAAATATCTTCTGACCTCAAGGGCAGCACATTTTACCTGGTACAAGGCCTCTGTGTCTTCTGCACTCCTCTCCTTCTCACTCCATTCCACCATTATTGTCCAGAGAGGTGGACTGTCCTGTGGAGAACCAAGACACAGACTGTGGTTACAAACACTGAGCCATTCCATGTGTCTGCTGAACAATTCCTTCCAAAGACACCAACCCCATGACCAGAGAGCTCATACCTTGGGCTTCACTTCTGTAAATGCCTTTGTAAACACTTGCTCCACATCCCCAGCCTTCATAGAGATAAGAACCTCCAATCTTATCCTCCATATGTCCACAGATGAGCCAAACCTATCAGTGGCTGCAGAGGATACATCTATTGCCAATTCCATTTGCCCAAGCTCCACTAGGTGTGAAATCTAAAATATAAAAATCAAACATAAAAATTCCAAACTCAAAAGTAAATATCAGAGTCCCAATCTCATCTACATTCAGGCTGTGTTCACACCACGGCACAGAGTGGCTCACAGCAGGGGTTTTTGGTTGAATTCGGACCAGAAAATGCACAGGACTTCTGTGCAATTCGCACCGGAGATGTGTAAACTGGCTCCATAGAGAAGGTCACAATCTCCTGCAATGCAAATTGGAATGCAGGGAAAAGTAAATACCCCTCCCCAAGCCACAGGCCTCTTTACATTTAATCACTTGCCGTCCCAGCACAATTACTGCGGTAGCTATGTCGCTGAGCACTAGCGCGCCCCCCTGAGGGCACACATCAGTTGCGATCCCCCGACCACAGTCTGGTGGACATAGAGGATCTCAGCGGCAAGGGTATCCTGTAAATTCACTATGGTCATAGCGAGCATGCGATTACAATTTAAAAACAGTCAAGAATTGCTTCTATTCAGGACAACATGATACTCCGTTCTTATAAAAAGGGATTCAGTCCTCGCACTCACCCACTCCTTGTATCTTGCTGGTGGTAATAAGGCCGCTTCATGTGCTTTGCCGAAAGCCGACAGTAGTCTCTCCGTCCTCTGAAACCAAAAGAGAGATTTATTAAGCCAAAAGGTGAAGAGCTGATCTTTGACTTGTCATGGCAAGTGAGCCTTTTACATGACAAGGGCTATGACAGATGGAGGGACAGAGATCTAGAACATGGGATGATGGATGGAAGAGCAGTGATCTAACACATGGGATGGCCTGGGGATCGGCAGAAAGCTAAAATGTGTAGTCTTTACTTACCTGTTGTTTCAGTTCTTTGCTGTTGGTTTGACGTTTGTATCTCTCCAAACAGAAAGTGATGTACAGATCCCACATGGATTCTACAGGAAGAGAAGGACATAGCTATACACACCAGCCTGCTATACACTCTACAGATCATATATCATTCCAGAAGAGATTTCAGACCTTTGTGGAGAGAACAGAGAGCCGTCTCATACACTTGGCTGCATCGCTCCTCTTGTCGCGCTGCTTCCTGGGCTTTTGCCCGTTTGGGCGTAGACTCTGCTGATGGTGAAGCTTTCATTAACAGTTCCTGACGTGCCAAGAAGTCCCAGGTGACAGGATCATCCGCGTGGAGCGTCTGCAGGCTGAGCAATAAGAATTTCATTCATTACCATTACACAGACCTGACCAACTGTTGTAGATGTGATTGATGTTGTAGACTCCAATCTGACCTCAATTGGATCCTACACCCCCAATAACACCTACTACACAACTGGGAAATACGATTGTCCATACATCCACCATCACCAACTCAGAACTACATGAACCAACTTCTAACTATAGTCACAAATAACCGTACACAGCAGGATAAGTGAAGTACTGAACCCAGAGTAAGTCAGGTGGTTGGCATTTTCAGAAGGTGGTCAGCACTCCTGCAGCATTTTTGTGAATGCCTCACCCATGGGGGTCTATAAAGCTTTCATAAGATGGCAGCCAGGACTGTGCTGGGATCATCTGCTCCTATAAGAACCTACAGATAGTAAATAGTACCTGGATCAGACTTACTCAGACAGGATCTCCTTATGCAGCTCTTCTAAAAACTGAAACTTCTTAGCAATTGTCAGCAGCGACAAGTGGAACTCGGCCCCTGAAAACACAAGGATATTAGTCATCCGACAATAATATATTAAGACAAAAAGAGATCAATTGAGGTTTTGCAGGGTAAAGAGTAGTATAAGCATTGCAACATACATAAAGAATATTCGATTTCCAGTAAATATGATGATGGTAACAAAAAGGTACACCGTTATACTTAAACCTCTTGGACTGTAGAAAACAAGTAGAGCTGGGCAATGAAAGGGATACAAGTACTGGGAATAAGGAGTCGGTACTTCAGCGTATGATCTCTTGTCAAAGTTCATCCAATAAAGCTATGCTCACCTTTTATCTTCTCCACCGCTGCTTTATAAACCACCCGGGCCAATTCTCCATTCAAGATGGCTTCTGAGTAACCAGCTTCACCCTGTGACATGACAACACAAATAATGGTTCAAAGACACTCTGACCACACAATGACATCGCACTGTCTGACCCCCCCCATGACAGGTTGTTCCTCCCTGCACTCCTACAGCAGGGTCCTTCCTGCACCCCTACAGCAGGGACCTCCCTGCACCCCTACAGCAGGGACCTCCCTGCACCCCTACAGCAGGGTCCTCCCTGCACCCCTACAGCTTCCCGACAGCGGGGTCCTCCCTACAGCTTCCCGACAGCGGGGTCCTCCCTACACCTTCCCAACAGTGGTGTCCTCCTGCACTTCCCAGATTATATGAAAAAAATCTCAGATTGATTGCCACCACCCACCTACCCCAAATGATGTCAGATCAAATAGTCCACCTCTCTTTTATACCAGTAGGAATGCTGCATGAGAATGGGAAGGAGGGGGTCACAGTCAGTAACCACTGCTGGGCATTAATAAGGGTAACAACTCCCCGATATGTAGAAAACCCATGGCACTGCTCAGCCTTACCACATCCATACTGGCTTTGTCCAGCATTTCCTTCTCATTCCTCTGTTTCTCAGTGTTCATCAGCTCCATCCGGAAATACTAGAAGACAAGGCACATGCCATTCATTCCTACTACAACATGTGATGAAGTGCACCCCATGAAAATTGTGGACATCTTCAATATACGTATGAACAAAATTACGCTCACAAGTTTACATACCCTGGCAGAATTTATGATTTCTTGGCCATTTTTCAGAGACTATGAACACAAACTTTTTTCACTCATGGTTAGCATTTGGCTGAAGCCATTTATTATCAAAAAAATGTGTTTACTCCTTTTTAAATCATAATGGCAGCAGAAACTACCCAAATAGCCCTGATCAAAAGTTTACATACCCTGGTGATTTTGGCCTGATAACATGCACACAAGTTGACACAAAAGGGTTTGAATGGTTAATAAAAAGGTAACCATCCTCACCTGTGATCTGTTTGCTTGTAGTGTGTGTGTGTGTTAGGGGTGCAACGGATCAAAAAACTCACGGTTCGGATCGTTCCTCGGATCGGGAGTCACGGATCGGATCATTTTTCGGATCGGCAAAAAAAAAAAGACAAGACAAATGCCCATCAATGCAGTGTGACCTGTGCCCTCCACTGTAGTCTCACCGTGCCCCAAATTGCAGCCTCATCAACTGATCATCCCTACACTACTAGTACTGACAATCAACTGGAAATATATATTTTCCAATTGATCCTGGTTCTATCTGCACCATAACGGTTAACTACAGTGTGACAATGGTTTGTAGTACATGCAGCATTCATCCATCAATCTTGAATACTTGAGAAAGGACACCCACCTGGTCCACTTAAAGTTTAACTTCAGCAAAATTTTTATTTTATAGCTTTGAACGGCATGGTAAAAGGTAGGGACCAATTGTTATGGTGGTTTAGGGCAACATTAGTGACATTTCCCCTCACTCTCTTATCTTCAGTCACAAGATAGAGAAAACAAAATTCACAAATAGTGATAAAAGTATGAGAGATTATAGCTTTCCCCTCCTCTACTAATGCTAGCCATACACGCATACATTTCTCTTGTTAGCCCGTGGAGTGAAGGAGAGAAAACCAGCAGAGTCCTCCAATCCACACTAAACAACTGCCGGCTATTTCATTTAGGGTAAATTCACAAATACCGGCGCTGTGACAGATCTACATGCCAGGGACACCCGCCCCTCACCCACTTCTGCGTTTCCCGGTGATTCTCCGCTACATTTCCTGGATGGACACACAGGCAGATAACATGGGGACACGGCGTGTGTGTAGAAGGGGCGGGGCGATGTATGAGGAGCGATAGAAGAGAGTGTGATTGGAGGGAGGAAGGGATCGGCTCACTCGCACTCACACAGCCCCGCCTCCTCCTAACCCCGCACTGTGATGGACAGAACACATCCCAGCATTCTGTCTATCACAAGCTGGGGGGTTAGGAGGAGGCGGGGCTGTGTGAGTGCAGCAGAGCGGAGGCAATTACAATGTCGGCTGTTACAGCGTATCCCGCGGATCACGTGTGTGCCGATCCGAGGCTGTTGATCCGTGCGGATCACGGATCAATAACGATCCGTTACACCCCTAGTGTGTGTGTGTGTGTGTTATATATATATATATATATATATATATATATATATATATATATATGTGTTCAAACTCTAATCAAGAAGTGGAAAATTAGGGGTTCTGTTGAATCCAAACCACGGTCAGGTAGACCAACTAAAATTTCAGCCACAACTGCCATAAAAATTGTTTGGAATGCAAAGAAAAACCCACAAATAACTTCAGGTGAAATACAGGACTCTCTGAAAACATGTGGTGTGGCCGTTTCAAGATGCACAATAAGGAGGCACTTAAAGAAAGATGGGCTGCACGGTTAAGTCGCCAGAAGCCATTACTACGCAAATACCACAAAGTATCCCGTTTACAATACGCCAAACAGCACAGAGACAAGCCTCAAACATTCTGGCACAAAGTCATTTGGAGTGGCGAGACCAAAATTTTGCTTTTTGGCCACAACATTTGGAGAGGAGTCAACAAGGCCTATGATGAAAAGGTACACCATTCCTACTGTGAAACATGGAGGTGGATCGCTGATGTTTTGGGGATGTGTGAGCTACAAAACGGCACAGGAAATTTGTTCAAAATTGTTGGCAAGATAATTGCAGTATGTTATCAAAAAATACTGGAGCAACATTTGCATTCATCAGCCAGGAAGCTGCGCATGGGATGTACTTGGACATTCCAACATGACAATAATCCAAAACACAAGGCCAAGTCCACCTGTCATTGGCTACAGCAGAATAAAGTGAAGGTTCTGGAGGGGCCATCTCAGTCTCCTGACCTGAATATCATTGAGCCACTCTGGGGAGATATCAAAACATGCTGATCATGCAAAACAGCCCAAGAATTTAAAAGAACTAGAGGAATAGGCAGCTTTACCATCTGAGAAGATAAAGAGCCTCATCCACTAAAGACTTCAAGCTGTCGATGTTAAAGGGGGCAATGCACGGTATTAAAAACTGGGGTATGTAAACTTTTGATCAGGGTCATTTTGGTAGTTTCTGTTGCCATTATGGATTTAAAAAGAGTAAACACAGGTGATAATAAATAGAAATCAGCCAAACACTGACCATGAGTGAAAGAAAAGTTTTTGTGTTATCATTCATATTCTCTGAAAAATGGCTAAGAAATCATAAATTCTGCCAGGGTATGTAAACTTATGAGCACAACTGTACATACATATATTTTTATATTACACACACACACACACACACAGTAGAGCTGGTGGGAGAACCACCACAGTAATAGGGTTTCCTGTCCAGCCCATGGGTTGCACTAACCTCTTGGTACACCTTGGAGGAGTCCGGGTGGAATCGGAGAGCTCGTAGAAAAAGGTGCCGAGCGCTCTCGGTTGAAAGCTGATCCTCGAACTCCCACTTTGCCGCCATTATCCACAGCGCTGGAGAGAAGGGAGATGGGGTTAGCATGTACAGTCATACAATTACAGCAATCCTCTATCTCCAATCTCTGCTCCTACCTGGTTTATCTGCTTGGACAGCCAGCAGGGAGGAGAAGATTTTACTCAGCTGAGATCGGCAGTTCTGGAAAAAAAAACAGGTACATTTTGAGACATGAGATCACAACACCGGGGGAGTAGACATGACCTGAGGACAAAACAACCCACCCATTTCTTGCAGAATGCAATATGTGACATCCAGAGCTGGAGGTCCTCCTGGAAAACAAGAAAACAGAACTGACATGGCAGCACTGAAAGGGAGAACTGGAGACCACCATGACTGCACAGGGGCCCCCCAACCACCCAACACCTACCTTCCATTTGTTGGTGGCCCGGGCAAACAACTGGTGAATCCTCTGTACAATGACATATTCAATCTCTTCCTTCTTAAAGGAGTAACCAATCCGCTGAGGAGAAGAGGATACGATTCACCATGGATATAGCGACACACTGGATCCTAAACAATCCCCACTGCCTGCCCCCCTCACCTTGTATAGAGTGACACACCAGACCCCGAATATACAAGGCCCCGTATAATCTCCACTGCCTGCCCCCCTCACCCTGTATATAGTGACACACCAGACCCCGAATATACAAGGCCCTGTATAATCTCCACTGCCTGCCCCCCTCACCCTGTATATAGTACCACACCAGCCCCCGAATATACAAGGCCCTGTATAATCTCCACTGCCTGACCCCCTCACCCTGTATATAGTACCACACCAGCCCCCGAATATACAAGGCCCTGTATAATCTCCACTGCCTGCCCCCCTCACCCTGTATATAGTACCACACCAGCCCCCGAATATACAAGGCCCCCGTATAATCTCCACTGCCTGCCCCCCTCACCCTGTATATAGTACCACACCAGCCCCCGAATATACAAGGCCCCCGTATAATCTCCACTGCCTGCCCCCCTCACCCTGTATATAGTGACACACCAGACCCCGAATATACAAGGCCCTGTATAATCTCCACTGCCTGCCCCCCTCACCCTGTATATAGTACCACACCAGCCCCCGAATATACAAGGCCCTGTATAATCTCCACTGCCTGACCCCCTCACCCTGTATATAGTACCACACCAGCCTCCGAATATACAAGGCCCTGTATAATCTCCACTGCCTGACCCCCTCACCCTGTATAGGGTGACACACCAGACCCCGAATATACAAGGCCCCGTATAATCTCCACTGCCTGCCCCCCCTCACCCTGTATAGAGTCACACACAAGACCCCGAATATACAAGGCCCTGTATAATCTCCACTGCCTGCCCCCCTAACCCTGTATATAGTGACACACCAGACCCCGAATAATCTCCACTGCCTGCCCCCCACACACTGTATATAGTGCCACACCAGCCCCAGAATATACAAGGTCCCGTATAATCTCCACTGCCTGCCCCCCTCACCCTGTACAGAGTGACACACCAGCCCCCGAATATACAAGGCCCCGTATAATCTCCACTGCTTGCCCCCCCTCACCCTGTATAGAGTCACACACAAGACCCCGAATATACAAGGCCCTGTATAATCTCCACTGCTTGCCCCCCCTCACCCTGTATATAGTGCCACACCAGCCCCCGAATATACAAGGCCCTGTATAATCTCCACTGCCTGCCCCCCTTACCTTGTATATAGTGACACACCAGCCCCCGAATATACAAGGCCCCGTATAATCTCCACTGCCTGCCCCCCCTCACCTTGTATATAGTGACACACCAGACCCCGAATATACAAGGCCCCGTATAATCTCCACTGCCTGCCCCCCCTCACCCTGTATAGAGTGACACCAGCCCCCGAATATACAAGGCCCCGTATAATCCCCACTGCTTGCCCCCCTCACCTTGTATAGAGTAACACCAGCCCCCGAACATACAAGGCCCCGTATAATCTTCACTGCCTGCCTCCCTCACCTTGTATAGAGCAACACACCAGACCCCGAATATACAAGGCCCTGTATAATCTCCACTGCCTGCCCCCCTCACCTTGTATATAGTGACACACCAGACCCCGAATATACAAGGCCCCGTATAATCTCCACTGCCTGCCCCCCCTCACCCTGTATAGAGTGACACCAGCCCCCGAACATACAAGGTCCCGTATAATCTCCACTGCCTGCCCCCCTCACCTTGTATATAGTGCCACACCAGAACCCGAATATACAAGGCCCTGTATAATCTCCACTGCCTGCCCCCCTCACCCTGTATATAGTACCACACCAGCCCCCGAATATACAAGGCCCTGTATAATCTCCACTGCCTGCCCCCCTCACCCTGTATAGAGTCACACACAAGACCCCGAATATACAAGGCCCCGTATAATCTCCACTGCCTGCCCCCCCTCACCCTGTATAGAGTGACACCAGCCCCCGAACATACAAGGTCCCGTATAATCTCCACTGCCTGCCCCCCTCACCTTGTATATAGTGCCACACCAGAACCCGAATATACAAGGCCCTGTATAATCTCCACTGCCTGCCCCCCTCACCCTGTATAGAGTCACACACAAGACCCCGAATATACAAGGCCCCGTATAATCTCCACTGCCTGCCCCCCCTCACCCTGTATAGAGTGACACCAGCCCCCGAATATACAAGGCCCCGTATAATCCCCACTGCTTGCCCCCCTCACCTTGTATAGAGTAACACCAGCCCCCGAACATACAAGGCCCCGTATAATCTTCACTGCCTGCCCCCCTCACCTTGTATAGAGCAACACACCAGACCCCGAATATACAAGGCCCTGTATAATCTCCACTGCCTGCCCCCCTCACCTTGTATATAGTGACACACCAGACCCCGAATATACAAGGCCCCGTATAATCTCCACTGCCTGCCCCCCCTCACCCTGTATAGAGTGACACCAGCCCCCGAACATACAAGGTCCCGTATAATCTCCACTGCCTGCCCCCCTCACCTTGT
Organism: Rana temporaria; assembly: GCF_905171775.1. Classification (NCBI taxonomy): domain Eukaryota; kingdom Metazoa; phylum Chordata; class Amphibia; order Anura; family Ranidae; genus Rana; species Rana temporaria. Next base: position 142,137,355 of record NC_053499.1, read on the forward strand.
ATATAGTGCCACACCAGAACCCGAATATACAAGGCCCTGTATAATCTCCACTGCCTGCCCCCCTCACCCTGTATAGAGTCACACACAAGACCCCGAATATACAAGGCCCCGTATAATCTCCACTGCCTGCCCCCCCTCACCCTGTATAGAGTGACACCAGCCCCCGAACATACAAGGTCCCGTATAATCTCCACTGCCTGCCCCCCTCACCTTGTATATAGTGACACACCAGCCCCCGAATATACAAGGCCCCGTATAATCTCCACTGCCTGCCCCCCTCACCCTGTATAGAGTCACACACAAGACCCCGAATATACAAGGCCCCGTATAATCTCCACTGCCTGCGCCCCACACACTGTATATAGTGCCACACCTGGCTCTGTACAGATCTCTACTGCCTGCCCACACCCTGTATATCTTGACACATGGGGCCTCATACAATCTCTCTTGATATGTACACCCTCACAGGAGTCAGCTGATGTGTGGGGAAGCTCTCATGCAATCACTGACCCCCCAATCACATCTATAAGATGACACTGTGGCTCACCTGACGCCTCTTCTTCAGGAGCTCCAGGAAGTTGATCTCATACTGCAGAGAGAGAGAAATGATCATTAGATTCCTCATACCTCGCTCTGATATACTCTTACAGCAGAAGCCTTGTGCCTCATTCAGATGATCATACAGAGCAGTACCTGAACATAGCCAATGAAATCCTCCTTTTCCACGACCCTCCTCTTCAGTTTGTACTCCAGAGAAGTCCTCTTCTTAATGACAGATCTGTAACATCAAGAATAATGAGGTGATCACATGAGAGCCAGAAGAAGGACATTTACCCAGTGAAGGAAAATCCCAGAGAGAGGTCCTATGCCCCTGGTGATGAGGAGGTTCTCCGGAGGGGACGCGCTATGCCCCCCCCCCCCCCCCGTGACAGGGAGGTCCTGCAGAGGGGAACGCGCTCTGCCCCCCCCCCCCCGGTGACAGGGAGGTCCTCCGGAGGGGACGCGCTCTGCCCCCCCCCCCCCCGGTGACAGGGAGGTCCTCCGGAGGGGACGCTCTCTGCCTCCCCCCCTCCGGTGACAGGGAGGTCCTCCGGAGGGGACGCTCTCTGCCTCCCCCCCCTCCGGTGACAGGGAGGTCCTCCGGAGGAGACGCTCTCTGCCTCCCCCCCTCCGGTGACAGGGAGGTCCTCCGGAGGGGACGCTCTCTGCCTCCCCCCCTCCGGTGACAGGGAGGTCCTCCGGAGGGGACGCGCTCTGCCCCCCCCCCCTCCGGTGACAGGGAGGTCCTCCGGAGGGGACGCGCTCTGCACCCCACCCTCCGGTGACAGGGAGGTCCTCCGGAGGGGACGCTCTCTGCCTCCCCCCCTCCGGTGACAGGGAGGGTCCTCCGGAGGGGACGCTCTCTGCCTCCCCCCCTCCGGTGACAGGGAGGTCCTCCGGAGGGGACGCTCTCTGCCTCCCCCCCTCCGGTGACAGGGAGGTCCTCCAGAGGGGACGCGCTCTGCCCCCCCCCTCCGGTGACAGAGAGGTCCTCCAGAGGGGACGCGCTCTGCCCCCCAGTGATATTAAGGTCCTCCAGAGCGCTCTGCCCCCCAGTGATATTAAGGTCCTCCAGAGCGCTCTGCCCCCGGTGACTGGGATGAAGGCATGCTCAACCTATGGCCCTCCAGCAGTTGTGGTGGATCATGAGTCCCATGAGGCATTGTAAGGCTGACAGTTACAAAGCATTATTCACAGGCAGAGGCATGATGGGACTTGTGGTTCCATAACAGCTGGAGGGCCACAGGTTGAGGAACCATGGTGAAGAGTTACAAACAAATATATTGTGGTGGGTGGATTATAGAGAGGTAGGTAGGGGTAGGCTGGCCTCTCTCACCTGACTTCCCCCCGGGTGAGCAGGCCCACTCTCTCCAGTTGTTCTAATTCGGGGATTAAGTCCTCCACCCGGCGCTGTACGAACTCCGCCATGCTGCTTCTCTATGGGGGAACATGTGACTTCCCCTCGTCCACGCCCCCTTTGCGCTCTATCACCCTTACTTCCGGTAATTTCTATCTATAACATGCACTCTATCAGCTTGATTTCCTGTTTTCTCTATCCATTTCAAGCGCTCTATCACCACAACTTCCGGTACACTGGGGTTGGCACATGCTTGTTTCCGGTTGGAGGGAAGATGCCGTATGCCAACCAGCCGACCGTCCGCATCACTGAACTGACCGATGAAAATGTCAAATTTATCGTCGAGAACACCGACCTGGCGTAAGAGTGGGACCTGTCTGTACAGTCTTCTCCCCTCCTCCCAATGCCCTCCATGTACATCTACAGACATCTTCTTAGGGGCTAATAGTAGTATCTGCCTTCTTCCTCTCCATCTCGTCTTTATCATGCACCCCCCCCCCAAAATCTCTTCTCTTTCTCTGCCCCCCCCCATCCCAATCCCTTCCCTTTCTCTGTCCCCCCCCCTCTCCAATCCCTTCTCTTGCCCCCCTCCCAATCCCTTCCCTTTCTCTGCCCCCCCCCCCCAATCCCTTCACTTTCTCTGTCCCCCTCCCAATCCCTTCACTTTCTCTGTCCCCCTCCCAATCCCTTCACTTTCTCTGCCCCCCCCTCCCAATCCCTTCTCTTTCTCTGCACCCCCATTCTCTTTCTCTGCCCCCCCCTCTCCAATCCCTTCTCTTTCTCTGCCCCCCCCCTCCCAATCCCTTCTCTTGCCCCCCTCCCAATCCCTTCCCTTTCTCTGTCCCCCCCCCTCCAATCCCTTCACTTTCTCTGTCCCCCCCTCCCAATCCCTTCTCTTTCTCTGTCCCCCCCCCCAATCCCTTCTCTTTCTCTGTCCCCCCCCCCCCAATCCCTTCTCTTTTCTGCCCCCCCCCATCCCTTCACTTTCTCTGCCCCCCCCCCAATCCCTTCTCTTTCTCTGCCCCCCCTCCCAATCCCTTCTCTTTCTCTGCACCCCCCTTCACTTTCTCTGTCCCCCCCCCTCCCAATCCCTTCTCTTTCTCTGCCCCCCCCCCAATCCCTTCTCTTTTCTGCCCCCCTCATCCCTTCTCTTTTCTCCCCCCCCCCCCATCCCTTCTCTTTCTCTGCCCCCCCTCCCAATCCCTTCTCTTTCTCTGCACCCCCCTTCACTTTCTCTGTCCCCCCCCCCTCCCAATCCCTTCACTTTCTCTGTCCCCCCCCCTCTCCAATCCCTTCTCTTTCTCTGCCCCCCCCCCCTCTCCAATCCCTTCTCTTTCTCTGCCCCCCCCTTCCCAATCCCTTCTTTGTCTCTGTCCCCCCCCCCTTCCCAATCCTTTCTCTTTCTCTGCCCCCACCCATCCCTTCTCTTTCTCTGCCCCCACCCATCCCTTCTCTTTCTCTGCCCCCCCCCCCCCCATCCCTTCTCTTTCTCTGCCCCCCCCCCCATCCCTTCTCTTTCTCTGCCCCCCCATCCCTTCTCTTTCTCTGCCCCCCCTCCCAATCCCTTCTCTTTCCCCCACCCCCAAATCTTGTCTCTGTCCCCCAGTTTCTCCCCCTCATCATAATATTAATAATAATAATATTATACAGGATTTATATGGCGCCAACAGTTTGCGCATCACTGTGCAACATAAAGGCGGACAGTACAGTAACAATACAGCAGGAAGGAGAGGGCCCTGTTTATTAAAGCTTACAATCTAATCTCTTTGTATGTTGCAGGATCGCTAACTCCGTCCGGCGTGTGTTTATAGCGGAAGTCCCGACGATTGGTGAGTGTCAGCTGTGGGCGGGTCTCCCTTTCTCTGACCACCTTGAAGGCTGAATTGTATATTAGAGAATGGAGATGTGGAGACAGGGCCCCTCCACCACCCCACCTGCCCCCCCCCCCCCCCTGGTCTCCATGTCATGGCTTCAGCCATAATAATCTCTAGAAGGAGCCCTGTACTGAGTACAATCTCTGGGCTGCCCAATCGGTTCTGCTTGCCTCATACTCATCCCCTGCAGGTAGAGTGTCTCCATATTGAGGGAGGTGGCCAGGTAATGGACATTAGTTCTGAAGATCTGCCAGGATTCCGGTCATAACTGCAGCTGGTCTAAGTGCCTGACTGGGACCTGGTATTGGCCCTCTGAATTTCTGTACAGCAGAGAGTGAGGGAGGGGGAGCAGCCCAAGGAACCATTCAGCGGTACTGGCGTGCTCATCTGCGAGCAAGGAACACGCTGATAGGAGAGAGCAAGCGAGTGTCCGATTAACTCGTCACTGTCCTGCTTCTCCTTTCCCTGTCCAATCACAGACTGTGGAAGGGACAAGACCTGTAAGTGTTATGAACTGCTGCAGAGAGAAAAATTAGGGCTGCGCTGTGTGACAGAGTTGTGTAAATCTCTGGACCGCTCCCGTATTTGTTTGTTCAGATCTGAAGAGGATCTCCATCCTATCCCTTCTGCTTGTGAGGGAAGAAGAGGACCGATATGTCCTCCTAATGACGTGATATATTTTCTATTCCAGCCATTGACTGGGTGCAGATAGACGCCAATTCCTCCGTTCTCCATGATGAGTTCATAGCGCACAGAGTGGGTGAGTATCAGGTGATTATATATCGGGACTCCATTAGAGCTGCACGATTATTCATTAAAGAATCAAAATCGCGATTCTACCCCCCCTCGCGATCCAATGCAGGATTTTCCTGATTCAGTGCAGAGAGTTCTCTGCTCACTGCTGACAGCTGTAAAAAACAAACGGGGAGCCTGCCAAGTTTATCACAACATCCTTAGACAGAGATAAGGAGAAACATTGGCCCGGATTCAAGAAGCAATTGCGCCTGTGTAACCATAGTTACACAGCGCAATTGCTTACTTGCCCCTGCGTAACGAATGCTCCTGATTCAGGAACCTCGTTACGCCGACTGCAGCCTAAGATATGCGCGGCATAAGGTTCTTATGCCCGCATATCTTAGGCTGCATTCTTGCGATGGCCGCTAGGTGGCGTTCCCGTTGTGCTCAGCGTATAGTATGCAAATTGCATTCTAGCGCCGATTCACAACGTTACGCGAGCCCTGCGTACGCAGTTTCCGTACGGCGTATTTCGCGTAAGGCTGCCCCTGCTATTAGCAGGGGCAGCCAATGTTACGTATACCCGTTGTTCCCGAGTCGCGAAATTTCAAATTTACGTAGTTTGCGTAAGTGATTCGTGAATGGCGCTGGACGCCATTCACGTTTACTTTGAAGCAAATGACGTCCTTGCGACGCCATTTGCCGCAATGCACGTCGGGAAAGTTTGCCGACGGAGCATGCGCTCTATGATCAGCGCGGGAACGCGCCTAATTTAAATGATTCCCGCCCCCTACGGGATCATTTAAATTGCGCGCACTTATGCTGGGCATTTTGCTGGCGCACCCACGCAATTTACGGAGCTACTGCTCCGTGAATCAAGGGCAGCGCAGTAAATTTGCGGGGGAGCAGGGCAAAAACGTTGCCCTGCGCCTCCGTAAAAAAAGCGCAATTGTACCTGAATCTAGCCCATTGTATCTTCTGTTCTATTCAGAGCAAATGAATGAACTTCTGTCTAACCACTTAAAGCGGTTGTAAAGGTAAAAAAAAAAATCCCCTAAATGGCTTCCTTTACCTTAGTGCAGTCCTCCTTCACTTACCTCATCCTTCCATTTTGTTTTTAAATGTCCTTATTTCTTCTGAGAAATCCTCACTTCCTGTTCATCTGTCTGTAACTCACCACAGTAATGCAAGGCTTTCTTCCTGGTGTGGAGAAAGCCTCTTGAGGGGGGAGGGGGCGAGCAGGAGTGTCGGGACGCTCTCTACGTTGCAGATAGAGAAAGGGGCTGTGTGTTAGTGGGCGTCCTGACTCTCCTGCTCGCCCCCCCCCCCTTTCAAGGGAGTGGGCGAGCAAGACACTTCACACCAGGGAGAAAGCCTCGCATTACTGTGTGGAGTTACAAACAGAAGAACAGGAAGTGAGGATTTCTCAGAAGAAATAAGGACATTTAAAAGCAAAATGGAAGGATGAGGTAAGTGAAGGAGGACTGCACTAGGGGAAAGGAAGCTATTTAGGGAATTTTTTTTTTTTTTGTTTACCTTTACAACCCCTTTAACTGCTTGCCGACCAGCCGCCATCATTGTACTACGGCAGGTTGGCACGGCTGCGTGAATTGCCGCAGGTGGACGTCAACCGCTTTAAGAGCTGTAGGAGACGCGCGCCCGCATCACCGGAGCCAATGTACACTTCGGGTGCCTACAATGTCCGTTGGCCACCCGCAATCGCTCCACAGAGAGCCAGAATAGGGATCTGCCAATGTAAACAAACAGATTCCTGTTCTGTCAGAGGAGTAGAGAGATCTGCTGTTCCTAGGAACAGCGCTCTCCCTCTACTCCCAGTCAGTATACTATTCCCAGCCCCCCCTAACAGTTGGCACCACCTTCCTAGGACACACTTGGGCTTTATGTACACGTGACGTTGTTTAACCTCTCCTGAAAGATTTGATGGCTAGAAACCAACTTTTTATTTTTTTATTATTAAAATGAAAAACTGTAAATGAAACGCTGCTAAAAGCAAGTTACCGCGTTTAGCAGCGTTTACAAGCTGTTACAGGCATTTGGCGTTTCACATGCCTCTGAACATCCGTTCTGAACGTATTTTTTTGCGCTCTAAACTCAACTGACTAGAAACGATCCTGTGTACATGTGCTGATAAGATAGAGGAGAGTTGGCCAAAAAAATGCCCAACTGCTCCTGAACGTCCGTTTACCAGCAGCAGTGTACATGAGGCCTTAAAACCTTGATTGCCCCCTAGTGTTAACCCCTTACCTGCTAGTGACATTTATACAGTAATCAGTGGCCATTTTTTTTTTGCACTGATCACTGTACAAAAGTTACTGGTCCCAAAAAGTGTCTGATTTGTCCGTCGCAATGTCGCAGTCCTCCTAAAAATTGCTGTTTACCACCATTACTGGTAAAGAAAAAAAAAAAAGAATACAAATGGCATAAATCTATCCCCTATTTTGTAGACGCTATAACATTTGTGCAAACCAATCAATATACTCCTTATTGCGATTTTGTTTTTTTACCAAAAATATATAGAAGGATACATATTTGATATTTTATTATAGTAAAAAAAAAAAAAAATTTTAATTGTCAGTCTTTTTTATGTTTTGTAGTGCAAAAAATAAAAACCACAGAGGCGATCAAATGCCACCAAAAGAAATCTCTATTTGTGGGGGGGGGGGAGGGACAAAAAATGTTCTTTCTGTACACTGTTGCACGACCGCGCAATTGTCATATAAAGCAACGCAGTGCCGTATCTAAAAGAATGGCCTGATCGTTAAGAGGTAAATCCTTCCAGGGTTGAAGTGGTTAAAGATTAAACCTTTTTCTTACATTTGTTGCTTACAAGTTAAAATCAGTATTTTTTGCTAGAAAATTACTTGGAGCCCCCAAACTATATATATATATAATATCACATTCATGAATTAATAAACGACTAAACCATGACGTGCCCCCAATTTTTTTTGTATAATGTGAAAGATGATGCGTCGCGAGAATCGTGATCTTTATTCTAAGCAAAAAAATTGTGATTCTCATTTTTGCCAAAATCGTGCAGCTCTAGACTCCACCCATTTCACCCTACTAACTATCTGTTCCCCTCTGCAGGGCTCATCCCCCTCACCAGCGATGACATTGTGGACAAGCTGCAGTATTCCCGGGTATGTGTCCTGTTCCTTATTGCCCCAACCTGGGGTACATGGGTGTCATTAGCGGGGTAATATCGCCTATTCTTTATATCATTGCCCCAGCCTGGGCTGCATGGGTATCCTAATGGAGGCTGATGTCTCCCATTTCTTATCACTGTCCCAGCCCAGGGTACATGGGTGTCTTCAGGGGATAAGATTTCATATATCATTGCCCCAGTTGGGGTACCTAGGTGTCCTCATACGTAATGTCTCCAGTGTTTATTTTATTTTTAATCGATGCCCCAGCCCTAGATACATGGGTGTCTTTAGGGGGCTGGAATGGGTAAGTCCTGACCTTTGTCCCCTTGTACAGGATTGCACATGCGAGGAGTTCTGCGCGGAGTGCTCAGTGGAGTTCACATTGGACGTTCGATGTACTGACGACCAGACGCGTCATGTGACATCCCGTGATCTCATTTCAAACAATGCTCGCGTCATCCCGGTAAGTGTCACATCGGTCCATAATAATGGTAACCTGATGGGCGGAGCTAGGTGTTTAACACACCGGTGTCTTTCTCCACCCCCATCTCTCATCACTGACTTGCTTCTTTAACCAGCACAGCAGAGAGGGGGTAGGGGAGCTGCTGTATGATTGGTGTACATGCAGCTTGTTTAGTCTGAGTTTCCTTTATGAATTACATTGTTTGCTACAATATTCTGAAAGACAGGAGAAAGATCATTGTTGCAGCCAGGCTTCACCTACACCCAAATCACTGCTACTGTCACCCACCATTACATGGTAGAATTGTGTGTTATGCTGGCCTTTGTTCAATCTAATAATAAAAAAATGTGGTGGAGACCTGGAGGTGAACCCACTGACAAAGAAAGGGGGAAGAGGTGACATGTCTGGCAGTAGGGAACCAGGGTTACGAAGCCAGGGTGCCACGTTTCTGTAAGTCAGGGTGAGTGTCATGTGATTGTAAAGCAACTGGAGTGTATTTTGGCCTGGGTGCCATGTGTCTATGGAGAGCCAGGGTGAGTGCCAGCTCACGTGCCCTTTTTTTATTTATTTATCTCTCTGTAATTTTGTCTTCCAGGTTACATCACGTAGTAGAGATAATGATCCCAATGACTATGTAGAACAAGATGGTGAGCATGGTTCCTGGGAGTGAGTGATCTTCATTTGTATAGTAATCTGTGGCAGCCAGTCAGACTCTGCTACAAGAACATGGTGTGGATGGGGGTAGGGTGAGAATGGTGGTATGTGGTCTGAATGAGGTGAGGGCAAAAATTGAGGTAGGTGGTGTGAATTAGGGGGATGGATGGCGGTAGGGGGTTTGGATGTGGGGATATATTGGTGGGCCTGAAGGTCATGGTGCATAGTTTTAGTTTGGTTGTGGTGCAGGCATAGGGGAGTGTGCTGGGAGTTGGGGGGTCGAGATGGGCAGTGAAGTGTTGGGTGGGCCTGTTTGTTGGTGGTCATGGTGAACATAGGATATAAATGGGTGGTCAGAGATCAGTGGAGTGTGGTGTGGACACAAGGTGATGAATAAGTGGAACCTAAGCTCAGAAATGGTGTGGGTTGGGGGGGATCAGAGTGGACAGTGGCTTGGGCATAGCAAGACAGATTGGGTGGGCCCATAGGTCAAAGTGGACACTAGACTTTTTAAGGTGGACATGGGATGATGGATTGGTAGGCTCAGGTATCTGGGTGGACAGTGGATTGTGGTATTGACACACTAAGGAGGATTGAGTGAGCCTAATTATCTGGGTGGATAGTGAAGTATGGTGTGGAAGCAGCGTGGTGGATCTGTAGGCCCTAGGCATAAAGTTCATGGCTGATAGTGAAGTGTGGTGTGGACATGTTGAGATGGATCGAGTTGGCCCTCAGCTTAGGGTAGACACAGGATGATGGAATTGGGTGGGCCCTAAGCTCAGGGTGGAAAGTGTTGTATGGTGTTTCCAGAGGAGTGGACAGGATTGGTGGGCCCTAGGTGAACTGGATTGGGTGGCTCAGGGTAGACAATGGTGTTCTCAGTGTACAGCAGACTATAGGGAAGGTACCATACAGTCTGGAGCTGTGGTGTGATCCATATCTATCCTCTTGCTGTAGACATCATCCTGGTGAAGCTGCGGAAAGGGCAAGAATTGCGTCTCCGAGCTTATGCGAAGAAAGGGTTTGGAAAGGAACACGCTAAGTGGAACCCAACGGCGGGGGTATCTTTTGAATATGACCCAGACAATGCACTGCGGCACACAGTCTACCCCAAACCGGAAGAATGGTATGTTCATGTTCAGGCCCTGCCCACTTCCAGGTCTTGTAAGGGTGTGGATAGGTCTGGTATCCGATATGTGGAAGGACCTTTCTAGGGGAAATAGTCCAATATTGTACCAACACACAGCCAGAGTATCTTCATTGTCCTCCAGCAGCCAACCAGATTCATCCAGCTGCCATTTTGGACTTTGAATCTGATTGGAGAAATTATTCTCAAAGTGAGCATGAAAGCAATAAGAGTTTTCATTACTGGCCCCTCCTGAAAGTAAGTTTGCCAGCTCTAATGCCATCTTGGCTTCTTTGGGGCACTGACCAGGAACAATCATAGACCTGAATTGTATCTTCCCATCTCAAGAGCAGTGACACCAGGCAGCTGGCATTTTCTGCAGTCTGCAATGACAGCCCTGCATTTCTGTCAAGTTGGATGTGCTTTAGGACCATGAAATGGCTGATAAACTGGATTGGCCTGTTGGGTATAGGGGGGGGGGGGGGGTGAGAAGAGAGATCGGTCTCTATATATGATGTCTGTGTCTCCACCCAGGCCCAAGAGTGAATATTCTGAAATTGATGAAGAGGAGGTGGAGGCCCCTTATGATCCCAATGGGAAGCCAGAGAGGTGAGTGACTGCCAAGCTGTACATGACTCGACTCTCCATATGACCGCAGAGGATTTGTGTTGTCATTCTAAAGGGGTGTGGTCTGAACGTTTTTTGTCATTCAGTTTTCTTGCCTGTTCACTCCCCCCCCTTGTCAGTTCTTTGGACCATCCCCTTCAATATAAATTATATGGGCTAGTCTTTCTTGTAGGTCTGCATTGCTGTCCTCTGTGTGTGGTATTAACTAAATACTTCTGTCCTTTTCAGATTCTACTATAATGTAGAGTCCTGCGGCTCTATGCGGCCGGAGAATATTGTCCTATCTGCACTGTCTGGTCTGAAGAGGAAGCTGAGTGACCTGCAGACACAGCTGAGTCATGAAATTCAGAGTGATGTCCTCACTATAAACTGAATAAACTGGCTCCATCTCCCCCCCCCCATTCCACACCCCCTGTCTATTTTGTAATAAACCGTTCTCTGTATTTGGTGATGTTGTGTGATGATGAATTGGTGGGATGAGGAGATGTGGGTGAGAGAAAACAAAGCAGGGGGAAAAAGAAAAAAAAAGTGCTTTCAGTTTAGCTGCACCTGTAGGTGGCAACATCAAACGTGAATGGAATATGTCTGTGTCCTCCAGTGACCAAAAGACGGGAAAAAAAAGAATTGTACTCGCCATAATATCCTGTTCTTGGAATCTATTGCGCAACAGAGGAGATGCAGGTGGGTTATATTGCTGCCTACAGGCAGACTGGAAGGTGGGAAACAAAAGGAATGCCGGCCAACCACACAGTATAATCCCTCCTCTACTCTGCGTGCATCAGTTTTGTAGAAAGGAGTTCAAAGAGCACATGATCATAAACATAGAGGGGGGCTCTATGGACTCCAAGGAAAGGATCTCTCTCGTCCATTGAGACAGTGGTCATCAACCCTGTCCTCAGGGCCCACTAACAGGCCAGGTTTGCAAGATAACTGAAATACATCACAGGTGATATTATTTGCTGCTCAGTGATTGCAGTATTCTAGTCTCCCCAAGGTAATGCATACAATCTGGCCTGTTAGTGGGCCCTGAGGACAGAAGTTGATGACCACTGCCTCAATGGACGAGAGAGAGATCCTTTCTTTGGAGTTGAACACTGCATTGAGGGAGGAAAGAGTTTGGATACTGTTGGGACATCTAAAAGCAGGTTGACTGAGGAGTGGGCAACATTAACCCCTTTGTGTATGGGGGTAAAACAAATCTAAATGCCTATGCACGATTTTGCGGCTTTGACATGTGTTCGTAAAACCGTACATACAGTAGCATCACAACTACATAGTGAATTATCCCTCGTTTTTCCAGTACAAATTGGGCTTGGTTGTAAATGGTATTTTTTTGAAAGGAAAACTGGCCCAAAATATATATATTTTTAATTGGCTGTATAGCTCTTGGTACTACCATAACCTTCCACCAAAGAACAACCCAAATTTAATTCTCCTGCTCCCGACAATCGCAGCGATATCACATATGTTAGTTGTATGTGCCCGTACTATACCCCAAAAAACAATAGTGCGCATTTTTTTTTTTTTATCCTACCTAAATCACACTGGTAGTAATTAAAATACAATTCTGTCCAAAAAAATACTAATATTGACCCAAACATCCTGGCACTGACCTAGATCAAACCTTGTTCGAAGTATTTTTTTTTATCCCTATATAATTTTTTTTTTTTTTTACATGGGGGCAGCTTCACAGTGACTGATCAAAACAATTGGGGGACCTGAAATCTGGAGGGTTAGGTCCCGATTGTAAGTACGGGGCTCACGGTGAGACCCAGGTCTCTGTGGTGGGAGCGCGCCCCCCAGCACAAATGAAGATACGCAAATTTGCAGCCCCACAGGAAAAAAAAAAAGCCCAGAAGCCACCTGAAGGACCAGTACCTCAAGCTGATACCTGATGAGGCCGAGCTCTCCTGCCCGATAGGTGAATTGCCTATACAGACAAAGGGAGAACACCAAAACCTTGCACCAAGTAAAAGGCTGATAAACCAGAACCCACCACCATAGATGGAAATACTGCAAATCCCATGTAGGGAAGAAAAGACCCACAACCTGATGGGGGATCAAACATCTAGAAGGAAACCAAGAACAAACAGGTTCTGGTGAGAAGACCAGCTAGTCTAAGCAGGAAGACCCTAAGCCTAGAATTAAGGAATGAGAGCTCCATGTCTATACAGCTTGTCTAGACAGACAACAAACCCTGCTAAGCAGGATTTGTCTTCTGAATCAGGGTCTTTCCTTAAACTCCCAACAAGGAGTGTGAAGCAATGCTTGAAAACTCAAAAATAGTCTAATGAAGTCAGCATGCCTGCAAGGGCAGGGTGCATGGAAATCAACCTCGCAAGGATAGGCAGAATAAGTTTGGCCAGATGAAGCTAATGCCTCCTCAATGGAACGCAAGAAGTTCCTCTGGGGTAAATCCAAAGGGATCCAGCTAAAGAACAATCATGCTTATTTCTGACCTAGAGCCATAGGTCTAGGAATGCTGATCTGCTAAATCCAGAGAAGAATCAACATTCATGGAGCAAAGATCAGGAATCTTAGTGCAGCGAAGAGCATCTGCCGGATTGAGAGCACAACAGGAAAGCACGTCTGAAGGACCTTCAATAGGCTGCAAAGTAGCCAAGAAAAGAACACCTAACCCCAGGTTGACAGAGCCCAAAATGCAGGTTCATTCCTGTCGAAGGATACCAGCAGCGAGAGACTGGGATGTTTTGCCTGCTGACAGTTCTTAGATGATGTCCAACACCATCTGAACCAGGAGACCTACTAGAGGGATCAAATTATGGTGACTGAACCCCTTGTTCTGTAAGACCAGACTTCAGCCCTTGAGATTATGATTCGCCAAAGAAAGAAACCCTCTGGATGGGAGAAGAATCTATACCAGTCCCATGAAGAAAAGGCTGAGTATTCGCACTAGGGACTACCATGATCCATAGAGGCAGACATTAGATGCGGAATAGGGGCTAGACTAAAGTGAAAGAGGAGGATGACTCAGAGGAAGGTCCTCCAATGCCTTATGCTTATTCGATGGAGGAGAGAGTGGTAACTAAACTCACTGTCTGATAACAAAGGGCCTGAAGGCAAGCATGCCATGGCCCTTTGCTGTGAGGAACTGTGCTGAATACCCTTGTCTACAGATTACTGTTTTCAATGCTGAAACCCGTTAAAGCCAGATTTGATCACATTGTGCAGGTATTAGACCTTTTAGGGGAAATTGTCATTAAACAAGCTTCTGCGAGGAAAGTAAGCATAAATATCCCACTTTGGGGATGCCAGGAAAATCATTAGACCCATAACACAACATAGGAGTCAACATTTAACAAATTCCAGTGTTGACCAGGACCTTTCAGGGTGCTTCTAGTTTGTATAGGGTAAGATCTCACAAAGTGGGTGTAGTAGAAAGATCTTTGCAGCTGTAGAAGCCCTTAAGGACTCAAGGCTGGAGATAGAAGGCTACTCTGTATTGTGTAAATAAGGGCCACAATAATCTCTTGCAATTCTGAGGTGAGGGCAGGAGATGCCTCAAAAAGTATTTTCAGACTGTAGTGAATCCATGTCTAAGTTAGAGATGGTTACTGCAAACGGTGAGATTTGTGGCGGGGCAACAAAGTGTTGAGTGACCACAGTAGAGGCTCCTAACGGAAGGGTAGAGGATTTGGCCTCACCTAATGGAGAAAGATAAGACTCCAAAGAGGTACAGCCCTTAATGATAGGGTCACTGTTTTCTAGGTTACAGATGTCGGTGCCCTCATAGTGTACAGGGTCAACGTTTCCAGACATTAGGAGAGTGTGATCTTTGGACTGGCTTCCGGTGTCTGGGTACATGGTGCAACCCTGTGTCAGTGATGCAAAGAGACCCAAAGTGTGTGACAAGATCTTGGGAACTTCTGAACCCAGGCGGCTGGAGATAAGCAGGTAGTAGGAACAGATCAGAATACCATGTGGTGCTCAGAATGATGCTTCCTTTACACTGAATGGCAGGAAGGAGAGCAAGTGACACTTCACCCAGCAGATGCCCCATCCCTCAGCGTTAACCCTTTCTGTGGTAAAACCAGCAGTAACAAAATTTGGGCGCCCAGCCATGCAAACAAGTAAGTAACTCTCATGCCTCGTACACACGCTCGTGATTTCCGACGGGAAAAAGTCCGTCGGTAATCCTGACAGGAAAAAAGAGGCAGTTCTCTTTTTTTTTTGCCAGCGGTATTTGGCAGTTTTCCCGTCGGAAAAATTGCAAGGGAGCATATACAAAGGGCCAGATTCACAGAGGAGATACGACAGCGTATCTCCTGATACACCGTCGTATCTATGCGGCTAATTCATAGAATCAGTTCCGCATAGATAGCCCTAAGATCCAACAGGTGTAATTGACTTACACCGTCGGATCTTAGGATGCAATAATTCGGCCGCCGTTGGGGGGAGTTTGCGTCGTATTCCAGCGTCGGGTATGCAAATTAGCAGTTACAGCGATCCACAAAGGTTTTTCCCGTCGTTACGTCGGCACAAGTCTTTTTTTCCCGTCGCAAAGTTAGGTGTGCTTTAACATGTTTACACCATGTTAAAAGTATGCCCGTTGTTCCCGCGTCGCTTTTGATTTTTTTTTTTTTTCCTGGCGTAAGTACGTTACGCACGTCGCGATTCACAAACACGTCGGGCCGCCGTAAGTTTGCGCAAAGCACGTCGGGAAAATTGCGAACGGAGCATGTGCAGAACGTCCGGCGAGGGAGCGCGCCTAATTTAAATGGTACCCGCCCCATTTGAATTGGGCAGGCTTGCGCCGGACGACTTTACGTTACACCGCCACAAGTTTCCAGGTAAGTGCTTTGAGGATCAGGCACTTACACTGAAAACTTGCGGCGGTGTAACGTAAACGGGTTACGTTACACGGCCGCAAATTTTCGTGAATCTGGCCCATAGCCGGCATTCCCGGCCAAAAGCTCTCATCGCAGTTTTCCCGTCGGAAATCCCGGCCGTGTGTACGAGGAATCAGTGTTCAGACTACCCAACATAGTAGGTCTTCAGAGACAGAGCAAGTGCTGAGGCAATGCCACAGCTCTGGAAGACGCTCCATGGTTAACATTTACCAATATTTGAAGTTTGGAAAGGGCCACAAGTGGAACCCAATGCCTGAAGGTCACAGTTCAGGCTAGCACTGCCAGTCCAGTGGGGTTATGGACCAGCACTCCAATGTCTGACTTAGAAAATACTGAATCAAAGATCATCACAGCATAGTGAGTAATCTGTATTTAAGTGGAAAGAAGACAAATTAAATCAAATAAAGAAAGTAGAAAAGAGTGAGGCCCCATACACACGTCCAAGGAACGTCAAGTTCAGTGTGGAAGCCGCCGAGGATCTCGGCGGGCCGACTTTCCTCATTGAACAACGAGGAAATAGAGAACATGTTCTCTTTTCGGCCCGACGAGTTCCTCGTCGGCTTCCTCGCTGAAAAGTGTACACACGACCGAGTTTCTCGGCAGAATCCAGCTCCGAGATGGAGAAAAGATGTTTACCCTCTTAGGACAGCCCATCTCGACCTGGGTTCCATTAAAAATTCCAGAAAATGTAAACAAGCTGACCGGAAGGCACCCAGGGAGATGTAATCAACCAAAGATGATCATGATATCCCCGGCCTCTTTGCTTACATTGATCTAATGCAGGGGAAACGTCCATTGTGGTGAGCGTCCATCGGGAAAGGATCATCTTAGCAGGTCGCGTTTTGTTTTTGCTGGGCTCCATTCATCATGATTGATCTACATTGCTGGATGATGTGATTGAAGATGGATTCACACCATAGGATTTTTTTTTTTAAAGGACTTTTCCTGTACGTTTAATCTGTGTTTTTTTTTTTTTGTGAATGAGTATACAGGGGATTTTGCATACATGTAATGTGTGTCGTTACAAAAGAAAGGTTGAGAAATGCCATCCTACACAGGCTTGCTGAATAGTTATACTATGCCGGCCTACAATTTTTTCATTTGCCTGTGTCCAAGCTCCTTGTAGGCAGCAGTATAACCCGCCAGTATCTGAAATCCCGTGTCCCTGAATGGATGAGATTGAAAATAGTCTGCTTTGAGTAAAGTGCCTTCTCCATAACAAACGATTATTGGCTTTATTTATGACGGAGTAAATGTATCAGTTGAAAGAGATTCCATCGGAAACTTCTGTGGGTGCATAGGGATAATTAAGGACAAACTGCCTGCGACGGCTTTATGAATAGCAACTATAATTGGGCCCCTCTATACTTGGGGCCCCTGTGCCCGAGCGTGGTTAAGAAACATAAGCAATATAAATGAAGAGACGTGATAGGTCAGAACTTGGTTCTTTTTTTATAGTGCAAAATTGGCTTTTTACAGGGTTGTCCCTCCTCAAGCTACTCGTCCAATAAAGATCCCCTCAGTGCAGAGAGGGTCGGTGCCTTAGTAACGGAGTTCTTCATGTTTCCAGAATCCAGACGAGCCAAAATCTAGTTCACAGACCATGGTGTCCATCATCCCGGAATCACGATGACGGGGTCACTGAGAGGCCGATGTTGGCAGTTTCCTCTCAATCATCCGTCTAGTTATAGGGTCCGAGTCTCGGCCGCTGTATGTTCCTGGAAGACAAGACAGAACATGGAATCATTTCACCCGATTGAGGAAAATATTGTAATGTACACAATTCAACCACGGCAGCAGAAAAGTCTCCCCCAGAGCTCACCAATCACAGGTGAAGGAGGAACGACGTTCTGACGTCACCACGTTGTGCGCCAGACCCGGAAGATACGGGCTGCTGAATCAAAGAGCCGGCCGGCTCGAATGTATTTTATATGCCTTATCTCACTTCTTCGATGTAAGTGTGCATTTTTATGTTACTTATTACATTTTTAAGGGTTTTACGCTATGCCAGTCCCTTCCTTTTTTTTATGTGGTGCATCCTGAATTGCTACGTTGTTTGAGATGACATCTATGCAATATTGAACCACACTGAGGGATTTATGCTGCCAATAGAGACCCCAGGCTGGGATATCAACCATATACGCATATTGATCTCCTATAATTAGAGATCACGTCCATCTGGTAAGCGGCAGTGTTATTGTTTGGTGGAGGCACTATCCTGTCAGCACTTTTTCCTGGACTATTGGCTTCGTTGAACACTGGGGATATTTAAGTTTATATGGACACTCTGCATTATTCATTTTTATTATATTCACATTTTTTTTACCTTTGACGCTTTGTTAATGGTATTCCTAAGGTTTTTTTTGGTTTGTTCACACGGACTGCTGTTCATTCACTTGATAATTTTCAGGTTTCTACCTAATTTAGGAATTAACCCCTTCATAAGGTCTCACAGACCTATTTACAGATATCATTTTTTTTTTACTCAGTCGGTGTTTCATAATTTTAATTGATATTTATCTAGCACTTCATTATCACTAGTGTCACATTTTAGCTTACAACAGCTCAGCTCTTCCTATGACCACAGGTGACCCTCTGCTTAGGTTCTGGAGGAATGGTACTGACAGGTGCCCCTCTGATCTGATTCTGGAGTAGTACTGATAGGTGCCCCACTGATCTGATTCTGGAGTAGTACTGACAGGTGCCCCTCTGATCTGATTCTGGAGTAGTACTGATAGGTGCCCCACTGATCTGATTCTGGAGTAGTACTGACAGGTGCCCCTCTGATCTGATTCTGGAGTAACACTGACAGGTGCCCCTCTGATCTGATTCTGGAGTAGTACTGACAGGTGCCCCTCTGATCTGATTCTGGAGTAGTACTGACAGGTGCCCCTCTGATCTGATTCTGGAGTAGTACTGACAGGTGCCCCTCTGATCTGATTCTGGAGTAACACTGACAGGTGCCCCTCTGATCTGATTCTGGAGTAGTACTGACAGGTGCCCCTCTGATCTGATTCTGGAGTAGTACTGACACGTGCCCCTCTGATCTGATTCTGGAGTAGTACTGACAGGTGCCCCTCTGATCTGATTCTGGAGTAGTACTGACAGGTGCACCTCCTGCTCTAGTTTGGGTGGAGATAGGGGTGGGTGTAGGACAGACAGGAGGTTAATCCTTCGAAACGTGTCAGCCGGCAGTGGCCCCTGAAACCTCCTCTGTTACAATCTGGAGTTTTGTTGTCATTAGACCAATTGCTGACATCTGGAGACTATGGCCCGGATTCACAGACAGCTGCGCACATTTATGCCGCCGTAGCGTATCTTCTGTACGCTACACCGACGCAACGCAGAGAGGCAAGCACAGAATTCACAAAGCACTTGCTCCCAAAACTGCGCTGGGTTTCCTAGGCGTAAGCCGACATAGGTGGAAGTGGGCGTGAGTCATGCAAATGAGGCGTGACCCCATGCAAATGATGGGCCGATCGCCAGACAGATACGTATTATGAACGGCGCATGCGCCGTCCCGTGGACGCATCCCAGTGCGAATGCTCACAAATACATCGGAACAACTGCCTAAGATACGCCGGATCACTGCCTACGGCAGGGATCCTCAAACTACAGCCCTCCAGCTGTTGTAGAACTACACATCCCATGAGGCATTGTAACACACTGACATTCACAGAAATGACTAGGCATGATGGGAATTGTAGTTCCTGAACAACTGGAGGGCCTTAGTTTGAAGACCCATGGCCTACGGCGTGAACGTAACCTAAGCCTAGTCATATTCACGTCCAACGTAAACTACGTAAAATATGCCGGCTTGTGTTCCCTGGTGCAGACCTTTGCATGTCTGCTGCTGAGTTACACCTCCTTTATGGGGCTTAACTTTACGCCGGACGTACGACTTACGCGCACATCGCGTAGCCTGCGTCGGACGCACGTACGTTCCTGAATCGCCGTATCTCCCTCATTTGCATATTTGAATACAACATCAATGGGAGCGCCAAATGCGTCCAGTGTAAATATGCGCCCACTCTACGCCGGCGTAGGCAAGTTACGTCGGTGGGATGAAGCCTGTTTTTAGGCGTATCTTAGTTTGTGGGGACGGCGCACAGATACGACGGTGCATATTTACACTTACGCGGCGTATCTGGAGATACATCGGCGCAAGTGCTTTGTGAATCCGGGCCTATCTGTATTGCGAGTTTTCTCCCATTTGCTTGTGAGTAGTTTTATACTTTACTTTTAAATAAATTGTATCCAAGGATAATGCACAAGGTTGGTTGGGCAGCAAGGCCTGAGGCATTATCCACTACGAAACTTAGCCCACCTGGTAATTCACTTGTGCGCAGTTGTGTTTGTTTTCTGCTATGCGACAAAATATACCCTGCATGTAGCGATCAGCAAGCCTGCCGAATTCTACACTTTCCAGTAAATAGGGAAATGCCACAAATGCTCAAAGCTCATGTTCAGTGCTTTAGGATATTCCAAGCAGTCATGAATATGAAGTCCTCCGTGTCCTGTGATTGTATGACTTAGAAATGAAGATTTTTGGTTTACCTGTAAAATTCCTTTCTTGGAGTCTATTACAGGACACAGAAATCCTTCACCCTTTGTATTCCTCACCGCTTGCTATAAAACGAATGCCGCGTACACACGACCATTTTTCATGACGAGAAAAATTCAATTTTTTAAATTGGTCGTGAAAAACAGTCATGTGTAGGCTCCAGAGCATTTTTCCTCGACGAGAAAAATGGGCGTTAAATATTTAGAACCTGCTCTATTTTTTACGTTATGAAAAACGGTCGTGTGTAGGCTTTAACGAGGGGGGAAAAACGTGCATGCTCAGAAGCAAGTTATGAGACGGGGAAATTGGCATAAGCAGCCCAAAGGGTGGCGCCATTCGAATGGAACTTCCCCTTTATAGTGCCTTCGTACGTGTTGTACGTCACCGCGCTTTGCTCGAGTATTTTTTTTTCATGATCGTGTGTAGGCAAGGCAGGCTTGAGAGGAATCACGTCGATAAAAACTTTGTTTTTTTCCATGACATGAATAACGGTGTACGCGGCATTAGGTTTAGGTAAGATGGGTGAGGTTATGCCTGTGACAGGGTTCCTGTCTTTTTTGGGTCAATGTCTAACACCTGAAAGTGGCAGCATAACCCAAGTAGCCATGAATATGAAATCAGTCCGTGTCCTGTGATGTATTCCTAAAAAAAGGATTTTTACAGGTAAACCAAAAATACTAATGTGACATTTTTGTTTTGTTTTTTACACCATTTTCCTTCCTAGAGAGGTCCGGCCACATTCAGGAACTTACTGTTACTGCAGGAAGACTCGCCGCTGGTTTGGCCACTAGTAATATGATGCCAGTATGCACTGCGGGGCAGCATGGAAGTGCTGGGGCAAGGCTGCGACAGGCTTTCGTTCTCCTTGTTGAGTCGCTAGAAAGAGATAAATAATCAGGTAAGGTGAGGGATTAGTGAAAGGGTAGGATTGTCATCTTTTGGTAGGACATTTATAATTGGGGGATCGGTGGAAGGGCAGGATTTTTATCTTTAAGGAGATATATAATAAGGGATCAGTGGAGGAGTAGAATCGTCTAGAACAGTGATGGCAAACCTTGGCACTACAGATGTTTTGGAACTACATTTCCCATGATGCTCATGCACTCTGCAGTGTACTGGAGCATTATGGGAAATGTAGTTCCAAAACATCTGGAGTGACAAGGTTTTCACCATCACTGGTCTAGAAGGAGATATATATAATGGGTATAGGGATAAGAATGTCATCTTCTAAAAGGAGATATATTATCGCCGGTATTGAGGAGGGGTAGGACCGTCATTTTCTAGGAGGAGATATGTATTTGGGGATCAGTGGAGGAGTAGGGTCATCATCTTCTAGAAGGAGATATATACTGTATTTATCGGCGTATACCGCGCACTTTTTTGCCATGAAAATCAGGGCAAAATCGTGGGTGCGCGATATACGCGCCGAGTTTGAACCACTGTGCCGGCATATACCAAGCACACTACACTCGGGTATAGTCGGGCAGGCTCGGCTCCTCTTGCGGTCACGTCCTGGACGTACAGGACGCACAGGACGTGATCGCGAGAGGAGCCGAGCCTGCCCGACTATACCCGAGTGTACTGCGCTCGGTATATGCCGGCGCAGTGGTTCAAACACAGCGCGGGAAGCGGGGATCGAGCGTGGAGGACACCACGATGGCCGCAGAAGGACGCCGGACCCGACGAGGAGGACACCACCGAAGCCGCAGACGGACGCCGGACCAGACGAGGCCGCCGATGGACGCTGCACAAGACACTAAAACTGTAAGTACTAAAATGTTTTTTTTTTTTACAGGAATGCGGGTCCACATTAGGGGTGCGCGCTATACGCTGGAGTGCGCAATACCCTGATAAATACGGTAATCGGTAGAGGTATAGCACTGTCATCTTCTAGGAGGAGATATACAGTATTATTGGAGATTGAGGAAGGATAGAACCATCATTTTCTAGGAGGAGATATGTACTTTGGGGATCAGTGGAGGGGTAGGATCATCATCTTCTAGGAGAAGATACATAATTGGGGTTAGGGCAGGACATGTTCCAGGAGGAGATATGTAATGAAGGATGATGAGGCACAAGGCTTGTTACAGCGAAGATATGTGTGTTGTTGATGGGCAGTAGGATGCTCCTTCCTCTTCACTCTCCACTAAGAGGTGGCACTCTAGCTCTAAGAAGAGATACCGTATTTATTGGGGTAAAGCGCGCTTCCGCGTATAGCGCGCACCCCTAAATTTCCCCCGAAATTCCTGTGGAAAAAAAGATTTTTGTACTTACAGTTTGGTGTCTTGTGCGGCGTCCATCGGCGGCCTCGTCGGGTCCGGCGTCCGTCTGCGGCTTCGGGTGTCCTCTTCGTCGGGTCCGGCGTCCTCCCCGCTCGTTTCCCGCGCCGAGTTTGAATACTGCGCTGGCATATACCGAGCGCAGTACACAGTCGGGCAGGCTCGGCTACTCTCGCGCTGATGTCCTGTACGTCCAGGACGTCAGCGCGAGAGGAGCCGAGCCTGCCCGACTGTGTACTGCGCTCGGTATATGCCGGCGCAGTATTCAAACTCGGCGCGGGAAAGCTGGTATCGGCGTATATCGCGCACCCACAATTTTGCCCTGATTTTCAGGGCAAAAAAGTGCACGGTTTACGCCGATAAATACGGTATATAAATTGTGAGAGGGGTTTCCAGAATGAGTCATGATGATGAGGTTAAAAATGAGTTCTGCTGTTAACATTTAATATTAGGACACTTACCTGTCCTGAAATCCAGCGATGTCGGCACCCAAGCCGATGTTTCCATCGGCTCTCGGGTGCTGCCACCGCCATTCGTGGTAAGGGAAACCAGCAGTGAAGCCTTCCAGCTTCACAGCCAGTTCCCTACTGTGCATACGCAAAGCGCGCTGTGCTTTCTGAATTGCCCGGTGGCAGGGGAAGAAGGAGGGGGCCGAACTTCTGAGTGACCTCACCGTGGTGAGATCTCCCAGAAGATGGGATGGGTACCTGTCAAAAACAGGTACCCGCTTCCCTCAGAAAGGTGCCAAATGTGGCACGAAGGGGGGAAGGAAGCAGATAAGCGGAGCTTCCACTTTTGGGTGGAACTACGCTTTAATAATGCCGAATAGACTCACCCGGGAGTTCTTCTCCATCTCTAGGAGGAGACTCTTGTGTTGCTCGGCCAATGCCAGCACAGAGCTGTGAACGCGCTCGTAGATCTGCTGCCCCTCTGCAGTCTGGAAGGTGTAGAGCCCCTCGTTAATACCGCACACCCTGAAACACAGAAAGGTCCACATTGTATGGACATAATGCTGCACCAACATGGTTGCCACATTGTGCAGTATCCACATGAAAGCTCGTCCACTGAAGCAAGGCATATTATCTGATATTTGTCCATTTTTAGAATCTAACATTTATTTTTAGTTATCTGACAATTTGTAGACATTGAAGAGGTTACTGTATACATACCCCCTCCCCCCCACCCTAACCCAGAGCCTGCATCTCCTTAAATTGCAGTACTCACAGCCAGAGATCTTCCAGCTACTTTGATAACTTTCCTGCATGAAGGTGCACCGCTACTTCCTAAAGTTGGGGCTGTTTTTTCTTCCCACTGGGTCCCTGGGAAATATACAGTATCTTCCTAATGTTTGGGAGCTTGGGCCACCCTGTGTAGCTAATGGGCCAAACCCCTGAGTCTAGCATCTTGTTCAGCTACCCCTCATCAACCCTCTGATATGATGCTCCCAATGGTATGACTGACTAGATCTGTTTTTAGTTCCCCACACTCTGGGATTTCTGATTCCTACCTTAAAGCAGCGTTCCAGTCATATTTTTGTTTACTGAAAGTCAGCAGCTACAAGTGTAGTAAAAGTGTAGCTGCTGACTTTTAATAAACAGACACTCACCTGTTCCATGATCCAGCGGTGCACTCACCCACGCTGTGTTTTCTCCCTGTGTCCTCCTTTGGCAGCGACAGCATTTCTACTATGGGCGCCCGGCTGTGACAGCTTGTGGCTTCACAGCCGGGTATTGGGTATATGAGACTGTATGATATTTTAATTTTATTTTTTATGGTTGAACTGGATGGACTTGTGTCTTTTTTCAACCTGACTAACTAACTATGTAAGTATCTCTTATGAAGGATACTATGGCTCGGATTCACAAAGCACTTGCGCCGACGTATCTCCAGTAAGTGCAAATATGCGCCTTCGTATCTGTGCGCCGGACCCACATACTAAGATACGCCTAAAAACAGGCTTCATCCCACCGACGTAACTTGCCTATGCCGTCGTAGAGTGGGCGCATATTTACGCTGGACGCATGTGGCGTTCCCATTGATTTTTCTATGCAAATGAGGGAGATACGGCGATTCACGAACGTACGTGCGCCCGACGCAAGTGCGCGTAAGTTATACGTACGTCGTAAAGTTATGCCCCATAAAGGAGGTGTAACTCAGCAGCATCCATGCAAAGGGCTGCACCAGGGAACACAAGCCGTCGTATTTTACGTTGGACGTGAATATGACTAGGCGTAGGTTACGTTCACGCCGTAGGCAGTGATCCGACATATCTTAGGGAGTAGTTCCGACGTGATTCTGAGCATGCGCACTGAGATGTGTCCACGGGACGGCGCATGCGCGGTTCGTTATACGTATCTGTCTGTCTGGCGCTCGGCCCATCATTTGCATGGGGTCACGCCTCATTTGCATGGCTCACGCCCACTTCCACCTACGCCGGCTTACGCCTAGGAAACCCAGCACAGTTTTGGGAGCAAGTCCTTTGTGAATTCTATACTTTCCTCTCCTCTCTGCGCTGCGTCGGCGTAGCGTACAGGAGATACTCTACGGCGGCATAAATGTGCGCCGCTGTCTGTGAATCCGGGCCATTGAGTCCAGAGGCCTCCTTAGGACCTGTGGCTGTTTTGAAGCCTCCTGAGGAAGTTCCTCCTGATACTTCCCTTGTTCCTGTTCCCAATCAGACACATGCTTCTTATAGCGGATCTGAGTTTCCTGACCCGTGCTCCTTGGCAGAGAATGTGGCATAGATGCGAAACAAGCCGATTCCTAGAATATGGCTGCAGAACTAGTCAAGCAGGAATGCAGGATTATCTGTACACTTCTAGATGTTGGGTGGAAAGATCGGCTCATCCTTCAGGTATGGTATTTCTGCACCAGTTGGGTTGTGAGGTACCCTCAAGTCTTGCCTATCCCCCTTTTTACTCGTATTATTTATAATGGTCCCGCTTGTTCGCTCCTCTTCTCCTTCAAGATGGCTTCAGAGCTGGTTCCTAACTGGGAAAGGGGGGGGGGTCATTCTATTCCTGGCTGCTCTGAGCATTTTGTGACTTCCTCCTGACCTCTGCTGGTATGATGACCAATATATTGACACCACCTCACCTGTATCCCACATTGCAAGATCTATGAGACCGCTTGAGGACAGATTAAACCCCATTATGGCTTTCTTACCGTTCTGCTTCAAAAGTAAAGCGCGTGGAGTCATTGCCATATCGACGCAGGGCGCAGAGTGGCCATGACAGCAGCTTAGTGTGTGGGTTGTGTGCGTCCCAGAGGTAGAGGTTTTCTTCTGTGATTTGCAGCTTGCACTCCCCGTACACGTCCAAATTAGAGGAAGGTAGAAGGAAGACACTGAAACGCTCTGTAAGAAAAATGGGAATTTGGTTTACCTGTTACATCCTTTTTTTTGGACTATATCCCAGGTCACAGGGTATCTTCATATCTACAGTGCCTTGCGAAAGTATTCGGCCCCCTTGAACTTTGTGACCTTTTGCCACATTTCAGGCTTCAAACATAAAGATATAAAACTGTAATTTTTTTTGAAGAATCAACAACAAGTGGGACACAATCATGAAGTGGAACGAAATTTATTGGATATTTCAAACTTTTTTAACAAATAAAAAACTGAAAAATTGGGCGTGCAAAATTATTCAGCCCCTTTACTTTCAGTGCAGCAAACTCTCTCCAGAAGTTCAGTGAGGATCTCTGAATGATCCAATGTTGACCTAAATGACTAATGATGATAAATAGAATCCACCTGTGTGTAATCAAGTCTCTGTATAAATGCACCTGCACTTTGATAGTCTCAGAGGTCCGTTTTAAAGCGCAAAGAGCATCATGAAGAACAAGGAACACACCAGGCAGGTCCGAGATACTGTTGTGGAGAAGTTTAAAGCCGGATTTGGATACAAAAAGATTTCCCAAGCTTTAAACATCCCAAGGAGCACTGTGCAAGCGATAATATTGAAATGGAAGGAGTATCAGACCACTGCAAATACAAGGAGAAGACTGATCAGAGATGCAGCCAAGAGGCCCATGATCACTCTGGATGAACTGCAGAGATCTACAGCTGAGGTGGGAGACTCTGTCCATAGGACAACAATCAGTCGTATACTGCACAAATCTGGCCTTTATGGAAGAGTGGCAAGAAGAAAGCCATTTCTTAAAGATATCCATAAAAAGTGTTGTTTAAAGTTTGCCACAAGCCACCTGGGAGACGCACCAAACGTGGAAGAAGGTGCTCTGGTCAGATGAAACCAAAATCAAACTTTTTGTCAACAATGCAAAACGTTATGTTTGGCGTAAAAGCAACACAGCTCATCACCCTGAACACACCATCCCCACTGTGAAACATGGTGGTGGCAGCATCATGGTTTGGGCCTGCTTTTCTTCAGCAGGGACAGGGAAGATGGTTAAAATTGATGGGAAGATGGATGGAGCCAAATACAGGACCATTCTGGAAGAAAACCTGATGGAGTCTGCAAAAGACCCGAGACTGGGACGGAGATTTGTCTTCCAACAAGACAATGATCCAAAACATAAAGCAAAATCTACAATGGAATGGTTCACAAATAAATATATCCAGGTGTTAGAATGGCCAAGTCAAAGTCCAGACCTGAATCCAATCGAGAATCTGTGGAATGAACTGAAAACTGCTGTTCACAAACGCTCTCCATCCAACCTCACTGAGCTCGAGTTGTTTTGCAAGGAGGAATGGGCAAAAATTTCAGTCTCTCGATGTGCAAAACTGATAGAGACATACCCCTTACAGCTGTAATCGCAGCAAAAGGTGGCGCTACAAAGTATTAACTTAAGGGGGCTGAATAATTTTGCACGCCCAATTTTTCAGTTTTTTATTTGTTAAAAAAGTTTGAAATATCCAATAAATTTCGTTCCACTTCATGATTGTGTCCCACTTGTTGTTGATTCTTCAAAACAAATTACAGTTTTATATCTTTATGTTTGAAGCCTGAAATGTGGCAAAAGGTCGCAAAGTTCAAGGGGGCCGAATACTTTCGCAAGGCACTGTATTATGATAGGGATGTCCCAAAGCACTGAATATGAGGGGAGGACAACACGGCAACGACCCAACAGGCCCCAAACAACTAAACTAGAACAGAATAGAACCTCACACAGCAGCCTGCAAGGTTCACTGACCAAAAGTAGCAACCTCAGAAGGACATCACCTAAGCCAGTGGTCATCAACCCTGTCCTCAGGCCCCTCTAAAAGGCCAGGTTTTATGTATTACCTTGGGGAGATGCAGACTAGAATACTGCAATCACTGAGCAGCAAATTATATCACCTGTGATGTATTTCAGTTATCTTGAAAACCTGGCCTGTTAGTGGGCCCTGAGGACAGGGTTGATAACCACTGAGTAAGCTACTAGCAAAAAACTGAAGTCTTGCCTGGGAGGGGATTCCTGTCTTTTTTTTTTTTTTTGCCAGTGTTTATTCACCTGTAAGTGGCAGCCTAACCCGATGGTAATGGATATGAAAATGCTCTGTGTCCTGGGATGTACAATAAATAAGCAATGACACCCTGTAAGATCAGCACCATTACAGGTTGATGGGTCCAGGCTGGCCAGAGATCAGTCCAGTCCCACCAAGATTCTACTAAACAAAGTAGATGTAGGCCAATTATAAACAATGTACCAAGGCTCAGGATCACAACTGATTTGGACCTGAACGTTTTACGAGTAAAAACGTTTAGGCTCAGTTCTCGTATATGCGAAATGAATGTGTTTTGAACCACATCTGATTCGCAATGACATGTAAAGTCAAATTGACTTCCATTGAAGCTGCTCCCATATATGCAGTGCATCCGCAGTACTAAAAAAAGGGTCCTTTGCATTTTCTGAGCACTACAGGTGCAGGTGCAAATTCCAGGCTCATTAGTTTCTATGGGAACGCTTCTGAATCGCACATGTGATTTTGGATCAGGATTTCAGCACAGATTGCTCTCCTACTACAGGAGTTGACACCCTAGGCTTTATCTACTATGTATTGGCCAGCACTGACATCGCAGCTGTGACAAAAATCCATCCTGAGCCTTGCGAATTCACATCAGAACCGCATCAAAAATGCACCTGAACCGCTGAACAAATGCGTTTTTTTTACTTGCAAAGGAAATGGTTATACAATTTGCACTGGACATGTGTGAACGCAGCCTTTTCGTTCTGATTGAATTTGGAAGTGATTGGGCAAATCTTACACAAATGTCCACAAGGATTCCACTGTCCGTCTTTCGAAAACATCAGCAATACCCCGGAAGGAAACATTTGCTGTTTTACCGATTGTTTGAGAATATTTTAGGACAAGCGTGCCAGCCGCACAATTGTTGGATCACGTGGTCAATGGCCAGGTCTTTAGCAGTCCCCTACCTGTCTGTTCACTCTGCACTCCCGGGGTGAGGAGGTCTGGTTCTCCCAGGTTGTACTCATTGGCTCTTGACCCCAGACATTCCGTGGACAGCACCTTGTACCACTCCTCCGCCTCCAGTTCTGGCAAATGAAAAAAGGAGCGTAAATCCCATAATGCATTGCATAGACTCCAACACTGTCCTCCCCAAAATAACTATCATCCTCAACAGGTCTACCGTACCATCACCCCAACAAACTACTGCACCATCATCCTCAACAGCTGTACCGCATCATCATCATTACTGATAGTTCTACTGCACCATCATTGCCAATAGCTCTACTGCACCATCATCCCTTAACAGGTCTACTGCACCATCAACACTGATGACCCTAGGGCACCATCATCCTCAACAGGTCTACTGCACCATCATCACTGATACCTCTAGTGCACCATCATCCTCAACAGGTCTACTTCACCATCATCACTGATGACCCTAGTGCACCATCATCCTCAACAGGTCTACTGCACCATCATCACTGATGACCCTAGTGCACCATCATCCTCAACAGGTCTACTGCACCATCATCACTGATGACCCTAGTGCACCATCATCCTCAACAGGTCTACTGTACCATCATCACTGATACCTCTAGTGCACCATCATCCTCAACAGGTCTACTTCACCATCATCACTGATGACCCTAGTGCACCATCATCCTCAACAGGTCTACTGCACCATCAACACTGATACCTCTAGTGCACCATCATCACTGATGACCCTAGTGCACCATCATCCTCAACAGGTCTACTGCACCATCATCACTGATGACCCTAGTTCACCATCATCCTCAACAGGTCTACTGCACCATCATCACTGATACCTCTAGTGCACCATCATCACTGATGACCCTAGTGCACCATCATCCTCAACAGGTCTACTGCACCATCATCACTGATGACCCTAGTGCACCATCATCCTCAACAGGTCTACTGCACCATCAACACTGATGACCCTAGTGCACCATCATCCTCAACAGGTCTACTTCACCATCATCACTGATGACCCTAGTGCACCATCATCCTCAACAGCTGTACCGCATCATCATCATTACTGATAGTTCTACTGCACCATCATTGCCAATAGCTCTACCGCACCATCATCCTCAACAGGTCTACTGCACCATCATCACCGATACCTCTAGTGCACCATCATCACCGATACCTATAGTGCACCATCATCCTCAACAGGTCTACCGCACCATCATCACCGATACCTCTAGTGCACCATCATCCTCAACAAGTCTACCGCACCATCATCACCGATACCTCTAGTGCACCATCATCCATAACAGGTCTACCGCACCATCATCACCGATACCTCTAGTGCACCATCATCCTCAACAGGTCTACCGCACCATTATAACCGATACCTCTAGTGCACCATCATCCTCAACAGGTCTAACGCACCATCATCACCGATACCTCTAGTGCACCATCATTCTCAACAGGTCTACCGCACCATCATCACCGATACCTCTAGTGCACCATCATCCCACAAGCCATGCTTCACCAATATCACCAACAGGTCTGCCACATCATCGCCAGTAACACTAACGTAGCATTAACTTTATCCAATCATGTAAAATAGCTCTACCACACCGTCACCCCCAATAATGCTACCACACCATCATCATGACAGCTCTACTACACCATTATCCCAGATGGCACAACTACAAGGCAACACTGATAACCTCACTGCATTGTTACCCCAAATAAGTCTCCAGCACTGTCACCCCCATAACTACCCTACCATATTCCCCAATGGGTCAACCACCCCATATTCCCTGATAAGGCTACCTCAACATTAACCCCAACTCCTCATCCAAAATAGCTCTACCATACCGTCCCACATAACTCTACTGCATTGCCATCCCCAGCATAACTACTGTCACCCTAATGCTACCACACTATCAGCCCTGATAGTTCTTTTGCAACGCTATCCACCATAGCTCTACCAGCACCATCTCAAGACTACCGCGCTGTCATCTCTGTAAATTCTACCCCACTGTTATCCCCAATAATGCTCCCACACTATCATCCCTTATAGCACTATCAGCACCATCACCCCCCATAACTACACATCACCACCATCCCAAGATAACCCTAATGCACCATCACCCCTGACAACGCTACGGCACAGTCATCCTTGATGTAACTACAGCACCGCCATCCTTGATAACTCTACCACACTGTCACTTCCCCCAATAATGTCACCTCAGTTACCTACCACACTATTGCCGCCCAGTGACACCGTCATTGGCTGACACCGGTGGTTGGGTGTCTCCAGTGGATCTCCAGCTCACCTGAGTCGCAGGTAAAGGTTCGGGCTAAGTCATCGCAGAATATAATGGCCACTGCTTGCCTCTTAGTCTCCTTTGGGAGCCGCATTATACACTTCACATTACTGATCTCCGTCACCTGCAGATAGAGGCATGGGGTAGAGGGGGCATCATGTTACATAGAATATACAGATATAACGAGTGTCTACACCTGTTAGATTGTGATCTCCTCTGTCCTGTGATCAGAGGCGAGTACGGTCTCTGCCAGCCATGGAAGCTTCTTCTGAAGTCTCCTGTTGGGATGGATGAGCAGCATTTGAACCCAATGGAAACGGAAAGCTTGTATACTAGATCAGATCCAACTACACCAGTGCAGTGCCCCCACACAACTTCTCAACACTGCTCAGCTGTCGTCAAGTGTTACCTCATGCCAGCTGATGCCCCTGGGTCCTATTAGGTAGATTCAGGTAGATTGGATTAAATTTAGGGCGGCGTAGCCTAGTGTTTTTAGGCTACGCCGCCGTAAATTAGTTAGGCTAGTAGTGATTTTCAATCAACTTACCTGCTAATCTACGGCGGCGTAGCCTAAAACGAGCGGGCGTAAGGGCGCCTAATTCAAATGACTTGGAGGGGGGCGTGTTGTATGGAAATGAGGCTTGACCTCACGTTTTTTGCTACTGCGCATGCGCCGGGCGACTACATTTCCCAGTGCGCATTGCGGCTAAGTACGCCGTACGGGCCTATTGATTTAGACGTGGACGTAAACGACATAACTCCCGATTCGTGGACGACTTACGCAAACGATGTAAAAAATTCGAACCTCGCGGCGGGAACGGCGGCCATACTTTAACATTGTTATTCCACCTCATAGGTGGAATAACTTTAGGCCGCCTAAGGCCTTACGGAAACAACGTAATTCGACTGCGGCGGCTCGCGTACGTTCGGGAATCGGTGTAAAAGCTCATTTACATAATCTACGCCGGACGCAATGGAAGCTCCATCTAGCGGCCAGCAGAAAAATTGCAAGCTAAGATAGAACGGCGCAAGCCGTCCTATCTTAGCTTTGTTTAAGCGTATCTCTGTTTGAGCATACACTTAAACATAGGTCAGCGTAGATTCAGAGTTAGGTCGGCTTATCTACTGATAAGCCGGCCTAACTCTTTGTGAATCTATCTATGTGTGTCCCTCTGGGGATGTCCAGTCTCAGAAAACCATAAAAGACCAACCAAGCTTATTGGGTGGTGCCCTGAGCAAGATGCCATCTTGGGGCATGGATATTTATGGTATCATCACAGTGCCTATACCAGGGCCGTTTGGCAGGATTGTACAATCAGATGTACAGAGCGCTGCGCCCCTATAATGACATCCCTCACCTTCGGTGATGTACGCAAGACGACCGACCGCTCGTCCGGATACTTCTCCAGTCTCCAGGGCCCCTTACTGGAAGATTTTCTTAACACCAACCAACAGCGGCGGTATATCTGTAGAGAAAAAGCCAGAGATGGATGTAGACCTACAGCCTAGGGGGAGGGTATAAACGATGATGCTCAGTAATTGGGGAATGGCTGGAGTGGGGGTGCTCAGTAATGGGTGAAATGGGGGTGGTCAGTATGGACGGGGAAGAGGGGCAGGTATGGGTGGAATGGAGGTGGTCAGTGTGGGGGGAGAATGGGTGGAGCAGAGATGCTCAGTAATGGGGAGAGTGGGGGTACTCAGTATAAGGGGGGAATGGGTGCAGTGGAGGTGGGGAGAACAGGTGGAGTGGGGGTGCTCAGTATAGGAGGGAGAAGGTCAAAAGTAAAGGGGGGGGGGGGGGGCATTTCTGAAGACCTACACCCTAGGGGGAAGGTATGTAAGGAGGTATGTTAGGGTTCACAACATAGGGGGTTAGGGGGTGTTGAAGTTCTCAGTAATGAGGGAGGAGGGGGTGGTGGTGTAAGGGTGGTCAGTATGGGGGGGGGGGTGGAGTGGGGGTGCTAAGAATGAACAGGGGGGGGGGGGGGGGGGGGGAGAGGAGGTGGTCAGTATGGAGGGGATGTGTGGAGTGGGGGTAATAGGTAGAGGAGTGGTGGTGCTCAGTAATTGGGAGATGAGTGAAGTAGGGGGGGAGGGTGCAATGGGGATGATCAGTAATGGGATGGGTGGAGGTGCTCAATAAAGGTGGGGGTATGGATGGAATGGGGGCTCTCTCAATATAGGGTAGAGGAAAAGGGGTGGAATGGTGGTACTCCATATGGGGGGGGGGGGAGTGGAGTGGGGG